>NC_031770.1:90377075-90454626 GCF_001522545.3 Parus major
CTGGTGTGCAGGCAATGTCTCTCTGGTGTGCAGGCAGTGTCCCTGGTGTGCAGGCAGTGTCTGTGGTGTGCAGGCAGTGTCCCTGGTGTGCAGGCAGTGTCTGTGGTGTGCAGGCCGTGTCTCTCTAAGTGAGTTTTCTGATTCCACTCTGGGGCTTGCCCACAAAAGCAAAACAGAATTTTCTCTCACTTCCAGTGAAGAGAAGCCCTGTAGCATTTCTTCTACTTCACACTATGGAAAAAATTACCCATACTTAAAATTGCATGTAACATTGGGGGAATTTTTTCTGCTGTCACAAAAATCCAAGCTGAATTTTGGCTCAGAATTCTGTTTCCATAAAGCAAACAGAAGTATGCAAGACTCTTCCTTGGGCTCAATATAATGAAAAACGCCTTCTGGGCACCTTTCCTGTATGGTTTGGTTTTTTTGAATGGAGGAAATAAAGGAGCATAGATGGAGATCAATCCAGTTCTCTTCAGCTCAGAGATAAGAGTTTTTGACACTAGGTGGTACTACAGACAAAGGCCAATATTTGCAAACCTTGACAGTAAGGGATCTGCAGCTCTAAACCTGGCATCTAATTTGATGTCCTGATTATTGACCTCATCTCATATCATTCCAGAGATAAATATATTCTATTGGTTCTGGTTTTGGAATGTTGTGCTTTTAGGTCCTTGCAAAATTTGTTATCAATCAGGTAATCTCTCAAAAACTCGTGAAAATATTTGATACAGTTTACGATAAATCTAATACTGGATAGCACTTGCCAATACAAAAAGGTACGTACAATATTTTGAGCCTTCTGTGTTCAAATCTGAAAATATGTTTCTCAAGGACAACCCTGGGAATATACTGCTATTTCAGCTGCCCCCTCAACACTTTCCCTTGCATAATATCTATTATGGCTTTACTTAGAGCATGGGGATCTGTCTGTCAAGGGCATTTCTGAAGATATTTTCTTTCCATCTAACACCCACTTCCAGTCTCAGGTGAATGAGCCCATTATTTCCTTGAATTTTCATTCCTGTTTCTGAATTTCTGCTTTTTCCCTCTTTCTGTTCCTCTGCAGCTACATCTGCCTCAGTCACTGGTAGATCAAGACTCTCTACTCCTTGTAAGTGCTGTCCTTGTTTAGAAATGCACAGTATTTCATTTTTCACCCAGGACTGTAGACTCCATTAGATGTGCTTTTTGCTAACAGGTAAAGGAGAATTGAAACTTCTTTGGATGGTGAAATACAGGTGATGCCAGAAGCAAGGTACTCTAGTCTAAAATAAAATCTATAACTAGTTTTTAAACTTTATTTTTTTTTTTCCCTGTAGTGTCCTGGCTTTTAACAAGCCAGTTTTTCACCGTGTTTATTACTGCAGAAGTTAAAATCAATGTGTGTTAGATGTCTTTTCACAGGCATTTCAATGAACTGCCTGCTGGTCCAATGTGATTCAAATCACCCTTTAAAATACTTTATGTATAAGACAACACAAAAGTGCTTACAACAATACAATATGACTGGATTTTTTCTGAAAAATATATAAGCTGCTCTAAAATGACACTATTGCATGTACAGAAACTGTCATCTACAGTGGATGTGATGGTGAGAAAATTGATTTTTAAATAAATAAAAGTATTGAAAAGCAACTGAAGCACACTTTTGTGCACTGTTGGTAAATAAATACAAGCAAGAGAACAGTTTTGTTCAAAAAATAAGAAAAAAACAATAAGAATTATGCTGGTTTTGTTTTTGGTTTTTTTTTCCTGAACCAGTAAGCTTTTCAGATTTAGCTTTGCTTAGTTGTATATAATAGCATATACACTAATTTAACAGTTACCTTATACTGAGTTAAACTGGAAATGAATGCAGTTGGATTTTTTAAAATTGTCTTTGTATTATATAATATTTTCAACTGTACATACAAGAGAAGGATAAATAGAAATGACACGATATACTAAAAATATTACTTCAGTACAGAATTCTGTGCTCCACTATGAATTGTTTATACTAAAGAATGGAAGTCCTCAATAGTATATCTAAATTACAAAATATTTAGTCCTGCTTTTAAAAGTGAAAGGGAAGTGGACCTAGCTGAGGTTACACTTCAGACAATTAGACTCCAGGTTTGAATTCTTTCCTGCCCAGTTACTCACCAATGAAGCTGCAAGATGAGGTATAGCTTGAGCAGGTGAGGTTTTTGTGGTGAATCCCGAGCGTATGTAACAGACCTTAATATCACTGGTCATAGGCTGGAATTTCTAACAATAAGACTAACCCATTAAGGTTCATTTGACTCATCATCTTCAGAATAAACCTAAGCTCACAAATACTTAGCAATAAATCCTACCTTCACAACTTTTCCAGGTTGCTATGCATTGTGTGAAGAGAAGCTCTTGTGGCAGCTGATGGAAGCATTACCCAAAATCAAATGCAATGTCCCTGAAGGAAGGAACAGAGCAGTGACAGCTGCCACAACCCTTCACAGCCAGCTCCATGCTCCATGAGCTGACGAGGTAGGGCAGGTGGAACCAGAGCTGCACTCCTTTCTCAGGGTGTCCAAGCACTTCTGCTGGTTTTGAGTGCTCTGGGTTTTATTTGCTGACAGCATAGACTATATTCATTTTTGTCCAGATGCTAGGATCCGGGGGACAGAAACAAACCACACATAACCATGTAGAAAACCCTTGATTGCTGAGGTCATCCCAAATGTATCTTGATTTGGTTTACTGCATAAATGGTTAATGCCTGCTTTTATATATATTGCACTCAATTTCTCTTTTCCTTTTATTTAAAATTAGATTAAATGTCTCCTAAACCACATGTATTAATAAAAAGTAGTATTTGGAGAAAGACTCAAGAGAGATATTAAAACAATTTACTTAAGCAGCAGATTATAAATCAAGTCAATATTGCAGGACAGTAGTCTAATTGCTTTTTAATTGCATGACAAAATACCTATCCCAAATTAATCAAAAACTATAGTGCTAAACTCTGCTCAGAGAAAACACACTGAAAACTCATAACATCAGCTGTCTTTTCTTTGTGCTTCCTGTTCTTGAACAGGTTCTGCACGAGCAGGTGGCTGAGGAGGGCTCTGCCAGGGCAAGGCCAGTGCTCTTGGTGCTGCAGTGTGGGGCACATCAGTTAATTGACACAATCAGACTAACACCCAAATTGTTCCTCTAAGGCTTGGAACAGGTATGACATGGATTATCTTACTATCCTAACAAAAAATTTGGTAAAATATTCTGAGTAATAATGACCTTGCTGTAGGCAGTACTGCTGGAGTTACCAATACTTGGATGGTGAACATTCTTTTTCCCCTGTTTGAGATATGTGGGGAAAAGCCTACCCTGCTAGGAGTGTGGAGGAGGCAGGTCTTGAGGAAACTTCTGAACAAAGCTTGGTCCACCTGCCAAACAGACACTTAGAGACTGTATTTTGGAGAGACTATGAACTTCTCCATATCTTGGCTACTGTGCTGAATTGGCCTCTTCTCCACTGATGACTTTGCAAAGTGCTAAAGAGGGAAGTCATGGAAGATGAGGGACTCAGATCTGTGACCATCAGTGAAGGCCTTATCAGGCTCTTCAGATGGCAGAAGGATTTTTGGTTAGTCTTGTCTTCTGCCAAATGGTATACAAATTTCATATGCTTATTCCCTTTGGGGCAATGTGCTATGCCTGCTGAATACCCAGTTCTGGTATTATGAAAAAATGCTGTAGTGATGCATTTTTTCAAAGTAACACTGAAATTTTATAAATAGCATACTATTTACAGGTGAAATAACTGCAATGCATCTGTATTGTTTTTATAAGGAGCACAAATACCTGGACTGATAAATAAAGTTTCCATTGTTGTCTTCCAATGTTATCTTTATTTCCTTTTCTCCATTCTATTTTCCTTGAACATTGCAAAACTGAGATATCTCTGCTACAAATGACACACATTAAAAAGTTAATTGTCTAGGCTTATTACTAAAGGCCTTTTCCCCTCCTAACTTATTGTTTCCTTGGCAGTTAAAAATATGTTGCAAAGGTGGCAGACATGCAAATCCATCAATATATCCTTCAGTTATTCTGAACATTTACACTGGAGTCAGGCATCATGGCACTGCACTCTGCAAAGTGAAAACTCTGAGTTTCAAATGCATTTAGGGAGCTGACTACATTGATTTCAACTTCTGAAATATTTTAGAGACACTGAGTTTTAGGAAACTAACTCTCATTGACTTTCAATAAGGATCTTCAGAGTTAAATCTCACAAAATGCTGAGTATTCCTAAAATTCAGTGAATAGCTACAACTTTCCCTAAAAACAATTGGGTTCAAGGCTGTCCAATACTTTAGAAAATTGCTCAGCACTTTTCCAGGTCAAGCTTTTAAAAATGTTTCTGTCAGGTTGCTATAATCAGTTTGAAAATTCATGGCCACTTTTGGAAATGCTTGCAGGTCCTGAGTGTGCAACTTCAGTATGAGATATTAAAAGTGGTTCACTAACAGGAAGATTTTAAAATAGACAACCAGATGTAATCACTTTATTATGAGGCTCTCCTAACAGCTCAGAGAAAGCTTTGTTGTTCTCTAACCATTTATTCCCATTTAAAAATAATCATTCTTTTAACGTCTCTTTTAAAGAACTTAAGTCTACTACATAAATAGTGCTTTGAGTGTTAAAGGGTATTGACTCCACATACCAAAATACAGCATTAATGTCAGCTGGTTGTATCTGCAGTGTTTGTCACATTTTGGTGTGATAAATATCCTTATGAAATCTTTTGTATCTGCATGTAAAAAAAACCCAGTGGCTCAAATTAAAAAAAATATTTAATCCTACAAGGAATATTTTCTCTTTTGTCAGACAAGTGATCTCATTTGAAAACAAAAGGAACTCAGTGAATTCTGAAGAGCCTGATTTTTAGTCTTCTTCCTGAAGTGGACGCCAGAGTTGTGTGTCAGGCTCCCTGAGCTGAGCTGGGCATGGCAGAGCAGGATTCCAGAGAGTGGTGTGCCAGGCAGATTAGTGCTCCTAGCTCTGAAGGAACAAGTATGAGAAACCAAAAGGGTTTAGCTGCTAAATCCCACCTTCTTCTGGAGACCATTTATTTCTTCAGATTCTGAGAAAGAAAAAAACCAACCTGCACATCATATAGGCGGTTCTGATCCTAAAGTACATTTAAAGACACCCTTGGAATACTTTGTTAATGGATAAGCAAATAAATGCTTCCTTGCCAGTCTTCATTGTTGTACCAGGCTGCTCCTTAGACTGAATGAAATGCCAAAGGTGATGTCCAAAAAAGTAATTTGGGAAACTGTTAATTAAAATGCAAGATGCATTGATGATTTCTTTAGAATTTTGCAATTTCATGATTGTGCATCATCCACAAGGTTTTCAGGACTGTACCTTTCATTTCTCTCTATTTTAGACATTTCAGCTATTTTCAAAACATGACAGCAAGGCGAAAGACTGTATTAAACAATCATGGCAGAATTTTAAAATTTGCTTAAACAATTAAGAATTTAAAAAGTGAAATTAAGATGGTTTTATTAAAAAAATATTAACAAAATTATTTTTAACTAGTGGTCTAGAAACATTTTTTTAAAAATGGAAAATTTAGCTCATTACAGATTTCCAAATTGCTCTATCATTCTTGTCAGTTCACCTGTATTGATTAAGAAAATATTTCAATGTGGTTTTATCCCAAAATATAGCCTGCATGTGGATTTACACAGAGGAAACTGGTGCAACTAGAATGAAAACTGCTTTTTTAAATGCAAATACACAAGTAAACCTAACTCAGAAACATTTTGTTGGGTTTTCAAAGTTCTTAAGGAATACAGAATGTATTTCCAGATTCTGTTTCCAGTTTCAGTTTAGAGCTTTTGTTTACTCTTGGCTTACATAGACAGAAAAATCATAATCAATGTAATTAATTCCAGTTCTACTTTCTGGTTTCCTGTGACAGCAATGTTTAAATTGCAAGTGTTAGTAATTTTTAATATTTTTTTATTGTACCTTGAAAAACTTTGTATTGTTCTTTAATTCCTTCTGGATTAGCTCATGATCGATTTTTATATGGTAATCAGTCTGAATTCCTAAAACAAGCATTAAAGAAATTTTAACAGGCAGACTTAGCTTTTGGTCATGAATAACTGGAGTGAGTTCAGATAATTTTTGGAGCATAGGAGTTATGCTAAATATTATAGTTAAGGCAAGTTTGTTTTGGCAATGAACAGTAATTGCACAATAATTCAATACTAATATTTAGGTCAAATGTATTTCAGATGATCGTACTAATATCACTTTAGAACTGTATTACTTTGTGAGGTACTACCTTAATACCAGGTGCCCTTTAATAACAGCCTAGTTCAGGTTTTCCATCCCTGCTGGGAATCAAACAAGCCCCTTTCTTGTGAATTAGTGTTAATAAGTCTTCAATAGATTCAGCTGTGGGATAATGAATGACTCACTTGTTCTTGCCAGAAGAGTTCAAGTGGGCTTCTTGCAACATGCTGAGCTATTATTCCCTGGTGGGGTCATGCATCTTGTCAGCCACTTAACAGCAGTGGCTGCAGGACACTTTTGGCCATTATATAGTCAGAATAACCCAAACTTTTAGACCTTGCCTGTAAGGATTTCAGTCTTCTGCAGAGGAACAATTGAAAGATGTGTCACAATGTGCTTACAGTGGTAAGTATATATGTAAATTGGCTCCTAAGTTCAGCTTCCTTTCCTTCAAAGAACAGTGATTTATGACATAATCATGTGAGCTACTTTCTTATATTTATAGTTACCTTATGAATGTTTACAAACATGCAGTATGTACATCACTGTTCTAATTTCTACCTAACAGGTGGAACAGGTGGGGAAATCCTTCTGCTGTGGCAATAACATTCATTGTCATTTAGGTGCAGTTTTCCTGGACCAGGAAGGACCTGTAAGGGGAAACAGTAAAACAGCTCACATTACTCCTTTTTTGTTAGGGTGTGCTTGGGTGGAGAGCATGCATGGTCATCTAGTTCCTCCTTCTCTCTTCCTTCAGTTGTTTACTACATTTGATACTTGTAGGAAGCACTTGTATCCAAAGTTAGTATCGAGGTGCTCTCAAGCAATCAAGGCTTCTGTGTGAGATGTTATACATGAACAAAATAAAACGCAGTCACTGTGCTGTAGACTGCGTTAACAAATATACCTACAGCCTCAAAGGGAGCCCTTGGAAGGGTGGTAATGGTATGCCCTGGAGATTGATTCACTTGACACCACCTGTATTTGTCTCCATAATGTTTTCCTTCTCTATTCATTGTATCTTCCTGCAAGAAAATCTCTTATTGACTCCTTACGTATACCCCATTAGAGAGTTTGTACAAGTGCTATCCCTCCACTTGGCTGGGCTGACATTCCCTTCTCTAAGACCAGTTTATGTCTTCTGGGCTTTTCCTTCTCTGAGGTTACTCCTAACTGCTACTTCTGACTCTTCTCACCCTCGCCATCTCTCTTTGGACAACAACCTTTCCTACATAGCCCTGGTACTTCTCTCAGCTATCCCTTAGATTTTAGATATTTGTGCTCTCATTCTTCAGACCTCAGCTGAGATTTCTTTTAGGGAATGAGATAATTTCGTACAAGCCTGTACTTTAATTCCTTTACAGATACTGTATTAACAACATGTGGTGCCGGAGTGTTTATGTAAAGATCAGATACAAACATGCACAGAAGTAGCTTTAAGTTTAGATCTACCTTTTTCATTATCCCTTTCTGGCAATATTTTACTTTTCTACATTTTTAGGAAAAGCTTTTCTGTCCCTTTCTTACCTTGAATTTATTTGAGACACGATAAAAAGAAAGGAAGAACACTGCATTTTTGACAGTGTAAACCTATTTATGAACCACCTAAGCCAAAGTTTATCACATATCAGTAACATGTTATCCCCAAAGACTTTCTTCCCAAGCACTGTAGGCCCAAATCTGTGATTCACACACACTGATCTTCTCTATTTGTTCTCTTACACACCTTTTGAGCTGAAGAGAAAGCTGCACTTGGTGTCATGAATTCCTCCTGATCAGTTGGCAAACAGCAGGTCCCATGTGCACAGGCTGCATTTCCACTTGTTTAGGGCAATGGGCTGCATTTACACCCATTAGGGCTATGACTGAAAATATTTAAATAGTTTTCAGATTACTTACTGTCTTAGGTATGGTGAGAAATACAAGAATGGTGTTCATTTGCTGAACTGCTCTGTAACAAAGCTTACAGAATAGTCTGCCAGCTGATGAGCAATTTAACTGGGAGGCTGCTGCCAGCTACATCAAATACATGCTTTTCTTTTAAACTGCCGAGATCAATAATTGTACAGCTGATGGCAGAATGAAATCAGTGTCCTAAGCTGAGCCTGTACTGTTCATTTTATCTTGCTGAACCTCATCCCTGACTCATTAGCAAAGCTTGACTTCCCTTGTTGCATAGCTAGTTGCAGCAATTTTTTTAGCATATGTATTGTAATCAGTAGCCACAGAAGGTTAGGGTGACCTATCAAACATAATTTATTTAAACAAAGGTTTGAGTGAAAGTCTTTGATGGAAAAAATATCTTGTGTTAAAATGGTTATCTACACTAATGTTTCAATGTAAACCATTTACAAACCAGCATGTGGTCACTAACTTCTCACCTCTGAGCAGAATATCTGAAATAACCCCTTCTGAGGTACACTTGAGACTATCAGTTGCCTCATGTATCACACTCTTATATTTACTTTACACCTGAAGATACTGTGCAATTGTTGATGTATTTTATTTTGGCAATATCATTGTGATTATGCTTCTGTATAACATAACACATGGCAAAGCAGAATAAGTGCATCTTTCATCCTTGTTATGAATCTTCCCTCTCTCTCTTCAAGTGTGCTATCAGTCTAAAACAGACATCTCAGCTCTCTCTCTGCTCTTTTCCTCTGTGTTCATCATGCAGTGCTGTAGCAATTAATGGACAGGCTATTTAGATTAGATAGGAGAAAGGAAGTTACTTGAATCATATGATATCATAATGCCCACTTATATGCTCAGTAGATATAAAAGTGATTGAAAGCACAGAGATTCAGGCAATTACTGTTTCCTTTATACTCAGTGGAAAGAAATGACTGCTTCTGGTATGTCATTTGAGATATATATATATAGATACAGAGATGCAAAATTATTAATAAGGAATATATTCTGAAGTGTTTACTTCTTCCTGTTACCAATAAAAAGACATTAATAAAATAGTTCAGACTTAAATAATACTTATCTAATGCTAATATAAATACTAATAAATATGTTTCCAAAATGGAACTCTGATGCTGAATGTCCTCTCAAGCTCAAGAAATACCTATCCCCATCTTTCTTGCAAAGAAAGATACATGTTTCTAAGTACTCTCTCTGCCATTCCTTATAACTCCATGCAGAAGACATCCTGGAAGATCTAATTGGTGTAGACACCCATGTTTAGATACCTTGGTTACTTTTCAGATGAAAATGAATGTGGGATGAATTATACTCACAATATCAAAATTATCTTTAGAGGTTAAACTGGTTGCCTCAGGAAGACTTTATGCTTTGAAATGAAAGATCAGTGGAATCTGTCTCAGATTTAACTAATGGGCCACCATTATATAATGAATGCAACTGTTTAGGGGATGATTTTGTTATCACATGGAAAAATACCAAGTGCAATACTATTGAAGTTTAACTACAGTGATAGAGGCTAGAATTAAGGCAGAATCAGATCCCACAGAGAATATTCCCAACTTCAATGATAAAATGCAAATTCTTTCAATGATAAAATGCAAATTCCTTTCTTTGAGGTTACAGAAGTTTTTGACTTATTATTTGTGAGTACAGAGCAAAGGCTGATGAAAAGGTACACATTTAAAAAAAACCCAAAACTCAGTACTGTTACTACTGTTCTCTTAAAACCCCTTAATTGTGTTTAAATGGGTACTTTGATTTCACTCCTGTCATTCTATATCATTATTTACACTACATAATCAAGTTTTTAAATGAAGAAAAGCATTTTTTGTTTTATTAAGCATGGACTGCAGAATTAAATATAGACAAGTGTGTTACAGATTGTCTATGTATGAAATCGTAGCCATTGTGAAAGACGCTGCTTTACAAGAATGAAGTTACTGCAGATTTTTAGTGTAATTACTAATTAATTTATTAATTAAATGTTTAATGTGTGGTTTATATCTTTTTTTTTTAAAGACTTCAGATGACTAACTAGCCTGAGCTTAAGATTTTACTTTTAAAGTAAGTAGCATTTATATACAGGAATATAAACCTGATATAGGTTTTTCTTTTCATATTTCTGAACTGTCCTTTCTGAAAAATGAAAATAAATATAACCTAAAAGAAGTAAGTAGAAAAGAAAAGAAATAAACCTAATCAGGACAATTTTTACAGAATTTTGGTGGTTCTGATAGAAGTAGCTGTAAATGAAATAGTTTCATGAGGAACATCTCTCTATCTGCAAAAAGAAATACAGCTTGTAAGTAGTTGAAACAAGTCTTATATTTTGACTTTGTTTGTGGACTTGCAATAAAAGCATGTTTATACATTTTCTTTTGGTTTTGTTTAGGCAAGATCACCTTCAGTGCTAGGCAGAAGGAAAAATAAAGATGTCAGAGAGTTCTTATATTCAGTTATCCAAAGGTGTTACATATTTGCCCCTATTTAATTTAGAAGATTTGTACTATGCATTGTTCCTTGAAAATCAGAATTTTATGCTAATTAATGTTAATGAATATTTAATAGCAATCAATAATTAATGATAATTGATTTCTAATATATGTGCATATTTGAAAGACTCACATGCACACAGAATCACGTAGGTTGGAAGGGACTGTGGAAATTCATTTAGTCCCATCAGGTTTTGAAAGCCTCCAAAAGCAGGGTTAGCACATCTCCTCTGGCTGATTTTCCTGACAGCTTGGCTGTCCTCAAAGCTCCTCCTTCCTTACCAGCTGATGGAGACTCCCACTCTCACAGAGGGATGGGTTCAGGCACTGCCCGCCTTTTATCAGGTAGTGGTAAATGTGTGTTCCATTTGAATCAAGGCAAACTTATTTACATTGCCCTGGGGTAGTTCAGAAATATTCATGTATTTTTGAATGCTTTGGGGATTGGTTATGCTGGCCAAGCAGAGTGAGGGAAATTCAAAGGAATGAATTTCATGTAGTATAGACCTTTCTCTCTCTTCAGTTTTCAAATAGAAATTGAGAAGCAAGTGTCCATTCCCTCTCTGGTATATGGTCTTTATTTCTCATACCTGGTTGTACAATGCTTATTCCAGCCACTCATGGATTGTGTCATTCCATTCCACATTTTCTCCATACATTTTACCAGGTTGTAGCTGTGTAAGCTAATAAACTGTTTTAAAGTTGAGTTTTAGTAATATAACAAGGCATGGTTCAGAGCTTACAGGAGATTTGATTATGGTAATTTCTTAGCAACTGATCCTGGAAATTTAAATTATTTTGCTGACCTACTTCTTCAATATGCTCTTTTTATCCTGCGTAGTTTTCTTTGCCTTAAGATACATCACATTTCTCTTCAAGAGCACGTTTAGGGTGGGTTTCATCTGAACAAATGTAGATACCTATAGTACTTTGTGAATTAGTCACCTGAAGCTCCCTTTATAGTCATTGCAGAGAAATAGATATCCCCAGGGTGTGATGTGTATTAGCCTACACTACACAGTGGAAACAGATCAACTGAATGACTCCCTGGACATGCCTGTTGCTCCACATCAATTATATGGGAAGGACAGAGGCAGAAACTCAGATGTAAATGTCCATATTGTAGCTATTTGAACTTATGAAAAATAAATTCTACCCAAAGATCAGCTGCAAAGTTTTTACCCAGTGTTTTTACACAAAAGACATTTTTTAATACGATGTAAATTATATTTAATTTTTATTCATTTTCCTACATGTAATAAACTGAAATTTTTGCATTTGAATAAATCCTTCTCTAACTCTGAAGCATCCTTTTTAAAGGTTACTGTTTTGAGTCACATTGAACAGTACCTGCAGAATGTGCATTACTTATGCTTCATATTGTATCAGCATATGCATAGATTAGTTCTGTTTCTCCAAGCAATGATTCAGGAAAGAAATGTATAAATATTTTGAGACAAGATTTTTCCAGTGCCTTTTCTGAATAAATAATATTAATGATATTAATGACAATAACAAAAATATAATAATATTGATTTATTATTATTAACACTAATGAGATATGAACATTTGTGTTTTAGAGTAAACATTGACTGGGCTGAAGCTTCAATGTTTTATTTTATTCTATAGAAAAAGGTCTGATTCTGGAATCTGCTCTCACTTTTATGTGCTGAAAATAACATAATAAAGTTTGGCTGTATGACCTTCAAGATCTTCTGACAAGATGTATGTATATACTTTTGACAGCTTATAAAATCCTACATTTCCATTTGCTAATAGTAACTGTATCTGTAGGAACATGGAAGTAATTTATTTCAAGAGACAACTGACACCGTTTGAGTTCTGATGCTTGTTGCTCTGGATGTTAAAGTGCAGACGTTTTTTGACCCAGGCAAAATTGCTTACATTATGTTTCTTTGCCTGAACTGGAAAAACACATTCCCTCTAAATTCTGTCTTAGTTTGTGAACCCTGCAACTTATGATTTATGAAAGCAGGTGTCTCACTCTTAGGGATCAATGTTCTTTGTGCAGCCATCAGTTTTGTTTTATAGATTTTTATATAATTTATATTTATATAATTTGTTTATTTCTATTTTTTTTTAAGAGAAGACACTGATTTTCTTGATGATTTTATTTACTTTCACTCCAGACACAAAATTTTATGTATATGCCTAATTTTTGTGAAGGGCTAATGTTAAAGTTTTTGTGGAAATTTATAGAAAACCAAAGAAAATAAACTGGCTGATGACTTGTTTAGTTCTGGATTAACTCAGGGCGTGTTATTATGCATTTGCAATTTGTTTGTTCGTGTTTTAAGATATAGTCCCTACTAAGTTTTTCATGCACCATGTGTTCATTCCTTGTACCTGTAATTCTTCAGGCACTGAGTGCTCATGTGAAGATGTGTAGCACAGCATGCACTGTGCTGAGTGGATCAGCACCTACCTCAGGACCAAGTTTAATTAGGATCCAGAGTCAGGTTGAACAGACTGCAGTACCAGGCTCAAGGGGCCTGGTTTGATAGGCATTTGCAAAACTTTTGCACCATGCACTCTCAGGGCATGGGTAGCAGTGATTTTATGGTTAGTGTGCCATCCTACTAACATAAAAATTAATTTTCTCTTGCTTTAAAGATAGCACTAACTCCAAGTTCTCCATCCTGGCAGAGCTTTTTCTTATTGCATTTTCATCATTGGATGCTTATGACAGGATATTTTCTAGTTGTTACTGGGAAAAAAAAAATCGCAAACAAAGAAATAAACTCTACCACCACCACCAGAACACTCCAAACCCAAAAAGCCCAAACTAAAACCCAGACAAACACTTGCTAAGTGAAAGGAAAAAGCCTGCATCTTCTAATTTATTCCCTAGGGAACAGAGTCTCTCTCACTCTCTCCCTCCTACCATTCCTTACAGTGATATTGTGCACAGTTGTTTTGCTTTGGCTTCCCTTTGATGGGACTCTCCTCACAGATTGGAGAAGCATGTACATACAAAAAATAATTTTGGAAGACTGTAGGACAGCCAGATAAGGAAGACACTGAATTTAGGGTTCACTGCCCCAGAGGAGCACTCCAGCCTTAGGGCAGTTATGTGAAATGTGGAGCCACCAAGTACTCCTTTGGTAAGGGCATCCTGCTCAGTGTGGGCTGCATGGGTGAGTCAGTGTCAGTCCCTCGCTCTGGATTCTGTTCTCAGCACAGATGTGCGTGATATTTAACTGGCCTTCCTGCAAGTCCTTTGTTGCATCTGAATATAATATCTTTCAAGGACTTCATAGCTCTCCCTCTCGTAGTCAGGAGGAGGCACTTGTTTTCAGCTGCTTGCTGATGAGATTATATTTTGTCTTGGTAGAAGGTATTTTCTAGTATTTTACTACCAAGTGCTTTGCAAGCATTTTAAAATTTATTTGTAAAGCAAAATGCAGTTTTTGGAAGGGTGCTTGTCCAATAATCCATCCTGCATTATACACAATTATACACAATATACACATTATGCAGTACTGAATTCCTCCTACTGCTTTTGTCCAAGTGCTGAATTCTGTATTCACACAAAGAGCCTGCAAGAGCAAAAAGGTGCTCAATTTTCCATATTACAGGTTCACAGACTCATTTAGTGTTTTGGGTTGGAAGGGACCTTAAAGATCTCATTCCAACTCTCCTGCCTTTGGCAAGGACACCTTCCACTAGACCAAGCTGCCCAGGGCCCCATCCAACTTGGTCTTCAACTCTCTAGCGATGGGGTATTCACAGCTTCTCTGGGAAACCTGTGCCAATGCCTTACCACCCTTACAGCAAAGATTTCTTTCTTATTATTTAATTATTCCTATTATCTAATCTACCCTCTTTCAATTTAAAGCAGTTTCTCCTTGTCCTAGAACTACATGCCCTTGTAAAAAGTCCCTTTCCAGCTCTTCATTTTCTCTGTCTTTTTAGTCTTTATTCTTTTCTGACCCACTGTAAGCATAAAGAAGTGGTACAGATTCACACTGTTAACTTTGGGCTATTTTCTTGTGACCACTAGGAGGAATTTATGTGTGTCAACCTAGCTGGTATACCAGTGGGTACTCAGCAGTAACAAGCTTTATCTACTGCCACCTTAACCTGGCTTCTGTAGTGTTATATGGTGTCTGTCTTCCTTGTTTTGTGTTCCATTCTGTATCTGTTAATTGAAGAGATCGTTTGCATGCCAGTAAAAGAAAGAAAACCACAGTTTCTCTCATTTTTTGGTAATTGCTGAGACATTGTTTATACTTTCCTGCAGGTCTTCTTTCTCATTGTATTTACTTATTTGTCATAGCATATGGCATCTCTACTTTAAACCAGACCTTCTATTCAGTGCCATAATTAATATTCTGTTCTTCTGACCCATACTTTGCTGCCACTTTGGTGACAGTTTGTACCTTAACAAAGCTAAGTTAAGGTCTTTGAGATCATCATCAGATTGTTGACCAAATTCTTCCCTCCTCTTCCTATGTACTTGGCTTGTTGTGGAGTGGCTCCATCCCAGGGCTCTGCAGAACAATGATTAGATTTTTTTCTTCTTTATATGCTGTCTCCTACTTCAATTTTTCACAATCACAATATAATGTTCTTTTGCTTTGCTGGTGGTTCCCAGCTCCCTCTCTGTGTTTCCTGATACTTCAGCTGCAGCCTGTGCTTTGTCGCAGTCTTTGGCAGAAATTCAGAACTGAGCACCTTAATTTTAAAGTGAATTTGAACAAGATGGAAGTAAAACTAATTATCTCATGGCAAAAGATTGCAACAGCCTCTTCTGCAACCATGTAATTTAATAGTCCAGTGTTCTCTCTGCACTTAAGATTTCAATATTGTTTTTGGATCAATGTTTTTAAAATAAAGACCAGGTAATGTATATGTTCTGACAAGAGACGGGTTTATCACTTAAAGAATCCTGCTAGAGAGACACCATTTATTTTCTGTTGCCAGAGTGATGATATTTTAGTCATTGACAATGTTAATCCTGTATTACTCAAAGAATGTGCTTGTGTTGATGTTAGGAGTATACTTAGTCCAAATGCTTCTTCACAATTTATTAAGTTATTCTAAATTGCTGAACCAAAACTTCTTTCTCTAGGTTATTCAGTGATTTATTTTTGAATTTAATTTTAAATTTAAAAGTTGTTGTTGACTTTCTTCTTAAGCTAATCAGAGACCCTTTTAGTGACCTTGCCAGTGCAGTTTTTCTCACAAGGAGAGCAGGATATCACATTTTTCCTTATGGAATTTGTCAGACCTCAATATTTGTCTTGATGATTTTGGCTGCAAGCTTATTATTGTGTGAACTAGTATTTGACTCTCTGATATTAAAATTACAGTTGAAACCTTGCATCATTTATTGTGTTACAAGGAAATACTTGTGATAGAATAGACTCAAAATTGCAAAAGAAGGAGTAAATTAGGAAAATATCGATTCTTCACTAGTTGTTGCAGTACAAATTTTCCTTTAAAAAGTTCAAACTGCTGCTGAAGACCTGCTTTTCTTGACACTGTATTTTCTGTCATTTTGTTGCAGTAACATTTCTTATGCTCCAAACACTTCTGTGTGGGTTTGATTTAATTCTGATGAACAACTGCTTTGATCACAGTTGGGTTATTCAAACTGATGTGGCCTAAGTGCATACAGTACTTTATACCGTGTTTGCTTCAGACAGAACCCAGGGCATTTGCAAAGGTTGTGTTTCTCTCACCTCCCTCCTCTTTTATTCCATCTTCTCTCTTCCTTTCATGTACCTTTAGCTTAGATTCTTATCTTTTCCCCCAATTCCCTCATGGTCAAATAAGCCTTTTGTTTGAAAGAGATGAATCCTTTATCTCTTTATTAGTCATGTTTTGAAATTTAGCTGGGGACCTAGTTTCTGCCCTACCAGATTAAGCAGTTTACGTTGCTTAAACAAGAAAACCTGTGCTGAAGTTATTAGTCCTTGAAAACTTAAGTAACAATTTTTTTTGTTATTTAGCTGAAGAGGGAATAGAAAGCACTGATGAGCTAAGTGAGCTTGTTGACAGAATAAGAGAAGCTGACTAAATAATAACTCAGTAGTACTTGAAGAAAGAAAAGTGCAGAAGGGGAGAAGGAAGCAGCCTGACAGATCCCCATATGTAGAGTCTGCTGTTTATTTGCCTTCTGTTGTAATTGCTCCCATTCATGTTCTTTGCCTGTCTTTGTTTCCCACTTTGAAATAAATTTAAATTGTGAAGAGTATAATGACTATATTGGCATTGCTTCTTATCAGCGAATACACCCCTGAAGGTATTTAAATGTACTGTGTCCAGTCTCCACTGGACACAGTACATTTAAATGTAAAGTGTCTGGGTAAAACTACTGTTTCAGATTTACAATTAAGGAAGATAAAAATTCTCTTTTTCACGTTAATGTGCAAAAAACAAAGGTTATTTGCTTTTGTATTTTGGATATTTTTCATGACAGTGTCTATGGGTTAGGGAAGAGATCAGGAAAAACACCTAAGCGCATCAGCAACCAGAGACCATTGTGGTTTCTGGAAGGGAATCACACATCAGAGGCTGTCTGTCTCTAATTGTGTGCCCAGGGAGTGCCTGAGCCATTGGTGGCAGCCCCCTGAAGTCCTTCCTGGGCACATCAGTGTCTCCCTAAAGCACAGGTCTCCCTGGTGTGGTTTTTCAGTACTCCAGAAAATAACAAGTTGTTTTCTCTGTTTCAGTTCTCAACTACAGTACCTTGTCAATAGATACCTGACATTATTCTTTCAAAGACATTTGCAGGGGGTGGGGTGTTACTTGTTTGGTTTATGTTTTTAATTGACTGTGGTGTCACCTTATGTATTATTTATAGGAATTACTGAAGCCAGAGCCGTAAACAGAAGAGCCTCTTTACCCAGATCCTTGAACCTGGATTCTGTGTTGGATCCAGGTTCAAGGATGTCTTCTTCTGAAGCCCTGACTCTCCAGCCTGGGAGACTCTGGGAGACATATTTGCCCATCTGCATTTCCAATGCCCCAGAACTAGACAGGTATCTTGGGGCTCTGGGAGAAGAATTCCATAGATATACAGTGAGAATATAGTATAATATGATATAGATATCATATATAGACAGTGAGAAAACCCAGGTAAACTTCTGGGAGTAGGGAATAGGAAAAAAGGAAGATGGGAACACAGGATATTGCTGCAGACCAACTCATGAAGTGTAATTATTAGTGCATGAATCAGTAATTGTCAGAGAAGAGATGAGTAAGTCATACTTGTATGTCTTGAACTGAAGCAAAGGCCTAGTCTCTGTCACTTGCTTGTCAGTGCCCATGCAAAATCTTCACAGGCCTTCCTGGCAGAAACAGAATATCCTGGGGCATCCTTGTCCATGTCTATTGAAAACCAGTAGGATTCCTCTGGGCATTAGGATAAAAGCAGATGGAACATGAGGAAGTTGATTTGTGCAACACTTCTCATGCCTGCTTAAAGAAATTTGTAGCATGAGTAACCCATACAGCAACCCATACCAGAGGTAGGCTAAAGCCAAACATGAAGCATGTCCTCTGGCAGAAGCAGTTTATGTTGCATATATGTTGCCTTTGGCAACAGTAATAGTAAGAGAACATTTGAACTATTGGGAAAAAGGCCACTCTCTGTCCCAAACAGTAAAGTCATTAGGTACACTGATAAGTCCATTGATTTCAAAAGTACTAGTGTATTGTTTAAAGGTAATACAATGTATATTTTTAATATGTATTATATATATATATTATACAATATATATTTTCATGTGCACTGTAAGATTGGGATCAATCTACCCTGAACACATACTCTACTTGGATTCTATTCAGTATTACTAAAAGAAGTTATTCTTGGAAGAACTTGCTGTGTGCTGTAGTCAACGTCCTCACACTTCCCTTCACTATGTGCAAGATCCTGAAATCAGTTAGAGAAATAGGAGCTGTGTTAAATTATAACCTGTAAGTCAACAGGGGCATCACATTAATCTGACCTAATGGAAGTTATTCCCTTTGTGACAAAGTTGCAGACAGTTCATTTTCTGTGTATTTGACTGCAGGCAACTTGATTTTAAGAAACGTCTTCCATATGTTCTGTCATCCACAAAAGGATATTGTTGCTTAGGTAAAACGTGATATATGTTTTTCCATTTCATACTTTAGTCTTTTGAAAAGAAAATTAAACAAGTGTGCTTATCCGGTTTTTATGGTTTTAGGCTACTTTAGTAAGCTACCATTTGCCAAAGCATACCTCAAGGTACTGTCAAAAACAGTACTAAAATTTTGCTCAAAGTGAAATACATTGCATATTGATAAATTTTGCTGTAGTGCTATGATTGCTGAGAATTTTCTCTGATGGCATACATAAATGGGTTTGTTCTTGGAAGATACTGAGATGCCATTAATGCCTCTTTCTGCACAGTATGTAGTGACCTTGCTCATTTTTTTTTGTATAGCAGCAACTGCTTGTTCTGTATGTGTGTCTTGTTTCCTTGTGAGAACTCATTCAGGACAGAAGTGAAAAGCAAAGTTAATGCAGGTCAGTGCAATATGCAGTATAGAAAGCTGCTGAAATACTGCATGACAGACTCAGCTAAACCTTTTAGGTATGCTTTGCTCGGTCACGTATATCCCTTTGAGTTTTAAATTACCTTATTCATATGCTTTCAGACAGTTCTGCTTTTGCAAAGTCCTTCTGATTCTCAGTGCTGAGACTCTACTCTCATGAAGGCGCCATCAGGGTGAGTTTCCTATTTGTTGGCTTGTGGCATCAGCATCCCTAATTTTTACAGAGATCAAAATGCTTCAGTCTCCTCTGCAATCCCAAAGGTTTTATTGGAGATGTATTTTCTGTACCCAGTTTCCTCTCAAGCTTACGAAGTATTTAATTAATGTACATATTTTGACACCTCATGACCTATCTGTTACTTTGTGTTGGTTGCCTTCACAGAGCTTTGATTTCTGCTCTCTGGCCAGAACAAGCTCCTTACTGAGCAATACTTTGGGTTTAGAACTCTTTTTGTCTTTCTGTTCTTCTTTTATAAAGGGCTGTTCCTACCTCCTGAGACTGCTACACAGCACTTCAGAAAGTCACTGTAGAGTATTAGGCCTTTTAATTTTCTTTGTTTTGACTGTACTATGTTCTGATCCTGCTTTTCTGTCCCCATGCACTTAGTAGAAACTCCTGATTTGAAGTGTATCTGTGCTAACTGTGCATGGCTTTATTCCTAGAATTTACATGCTTGCCTCATCTTGTTGCCACTGGAACATCAGTGCAGTAACTGGAATTGTTTGCAAGTTTTCTTTAACTTTCTGCACTTTCAACTTGCTCCTACTCTCACAAGTGAAGGCTATGCAGAAGTGTGTGGCTTGTTTTTCAGTCTGAAGGACTGAAGCTTTCAAAATTAATTCTCTTTGTTTCCTGAATATTCCCTATCGTGATGCTGATTACTTGCTGCTGAAGCCACTTGTTTTTACTATTTCATGCTAGCTTGCCTCTGATTCCTTTGACATTACCTGTTTACAAAGATCCTCTGGCTGCTAATTACAGGATTTTGAGAGACTCCTATCCCTGTAGTTTAACTGTGGCCCAAACTTCTTAGAACTTCTGTCTGTTGAGAGAAAATTTAGGAAAGCTAACTCAATAAAATTCATTTCCATTGTATCAAAGTTTGAGGGCAGTAATTTTGTTTGGAAATCTGCTTCATGAAGGGAGAAGTTTAATCATAGAAAAACATTTTAAAAACAGTTTGCCTTCATAAGCTTTGGAGAGTATTATAAAAAACAGCAGGAAGGGAAAAAAACCCAGCAATGCAAATCTAGTGAAAATATGAGTCCTTTGATATTGCAGTGCAATTTGTTTTTACTAGTCATCAATCTTAGTGATCACTTAAGTTAGACAAAACAAAATGCTTTGCAAAAGCCATTGTCTATGTGTACTGATGGTTTGACCTTTGTTTAAAGATGATTTTGATTTGTAAAGGGGAATTTAGAAGTGATATTTTTTCTTCAGAATCTGTACCAAATAAGGTCAGTATTCTGCACTTTTCACATTGTTAATTTAACCATGGAAAAGCTAATTATGATCAGTTGCATCCTCACTGGAGCTAAAATGCTTAGTAGAAGGTTTTTGTCTATAGATTTTACCTCTTTTTATCACTGTCAGAAGCTCAAAGTTTAATCTTGCATAATAAAGCCTACACCTTCTTTCTAAAATGACTGCTTTACTATGTTACTGTTCCTCTGATCTTACTGCTCTTAGTGTTAGCAAAAGAAATGACCTGACTGGTCCCTGGAATGGCTTAATAATTCAGATATTGTTTCATAGTGCTTTTGAAATGTTTACCAGCAGGATGCTTATTGAGAATCTTTATTTTCCCTTCTTGGCAGTTTTCTAACTACTCTCTTATAAAAGTAAATCAACATATGCATATAGTAAACATTTTGGCAAGCTGATACAGCCACAACTAGGCAATACAGAATATTAATAAATCATTGCAGATTAAGTAGCTGTTTCTCAGCTACTTCTGGAATCTGACATGTAATATTCCCTCCTCTTTCCCACACCAACTATTTAGGTAAAGCAATTACTAATTTGAACTTCAATATTTTTAAGATGTGTCTCCATTAGGATGTGTATTACATTGCCAGATATGGTATATTGAGAGGAATTAACTCATTTTCATGAAATAAAAATCAATCCTAACTTTGAATCAAATCCAGACAAAAAATTGTTAAGGTTCAGAAAAGTTTATTCTTGGCTATATAATCTGCCTCAATACTTTGAGGATGGAAAACAAAAGAAAAAATTACATACAAGTAAGGACTTTCTCCAAAAGTATGTTTTAATAATACTTCCTTAATAATCCAATTTGGAAAGCTTAAGAAATGATGAAAAAACAGTATAAATGCTGATTCTAAAATGAAGAATCAATCCATTGATTGATCCAAGACTTCTTAATATCTATCCTTCATCAATACCAGTGACAAAGATTCAAGGACTGAATTAATCTATGCCAGTTTAAAAGAGAATTGAGATACCGGTTTGTTTTTGTTCAAATAATTCTTTGATGTGTCTGGTGAATCTATGTACTCTTAAAAGGTATTTAGGATTTTTTTTTTGAAAATCTCTACCATCATGAAATGACTAGCTTAACTCTTTCTATACCGAGTGATCTTTAGCTGGGGTAATTTATATTCCTGTGCTATTATGTATAAACAACATTTTATTTTGAGCACAAAGATGTGTCAGTCACAATTAAAATATACATATAATTATGCAGTGGGGAAAGTAGTTAATACTAGTCTGATTATATTTTAACTAGTTTTTATCAGAGTTAATTTTATGTGGAAGTGATAGAAGGTAATTTTCCTGTTATTTGGCATTGTTAAGCATTTTGAATTAGCACAAATGTCTTCAGGTTGTATGCCAAATTTTATCCACAATGTACATTATCTAGCTCTCCTGCTAAATAAAGGACATCAACAATGGATTCTTGAAATCTAAATTGAATTTTGAAAAATACATTAAAATCTCTCAGTTGATGGGCTTCAATTACTTACAACTGATATATAGTTTGAAAGACAAGATAAGAATAGGCAACACAGTACATGAATCTCTCCACTTACATCTTTTTTCTTTTTCTCACATCATGTAGGGAGTTATTTCAAGCTAAGTAACTGTTATAATATTCTTCCTGAAAAACAAAGAAGCTAACTAAAAGCCATAATTTTTAAATTATAATTTGGGGAAGATGTTTTCATGTTTTACTTAAGTAATCAATTAAATGATACATTTTTTTTTTTTGTCAGATGTTATTTTAAAGTAGTTGTGTTTCCATTACTTATAAAGATAACACTGTAGCTGTTGAACTATGTGCATATTCTTCACTGTTGCAATGACCTATCAAAAGCTGAATGTAGAATGATCTGTGAGCAGAGAGAAACTGGAGATCAGAGGAGCGTATATGATGTAGTATCATAATGATAGGGTAGAAAAAACAGATGAGCAAGCAGGCTTAAAAATGTCACTATTCTGTAGTGACAGCCATTTCCCTCTTTGGTCTGGAAATAGAAGGTTTTGGTTAAATCCTGTCGACAGTGACTCCTCCTGAGGTTGATCAAAATGTCTAAAACTTCATCTTGTTCCTTTTTGTTAATATTTATAGTGTGCAGCAGAGAGTAGAAAATCCCCAGAAGACATGAGGAAACCAATGCAAATCTCAGCTGCTGACTCTCTGCAGCTGCTTCGGGCTGACATTTCCCTATAAAAGTTGTCTAGATCTAGGGAAATACAAAACGCAAATAGCATGACTGTCAGAAGAAAATAATAATTGAAAAATCAGCTTGGTTTTACTAATCTGTCTGTAATTGTTCTTCATAGCAGGAGTAATGAATTTTTAACCTGGAAATAACTTAAGTATAGTAATTCACAGCATCATTACAGGATATTTATAGACAGGATGCAACAAGTTCCATACTTATGAATTTTAATTCTGTGCTGGATATCATTCATTCTTTCATTATCCAGCTGTGAGAACAGGGCAGAGCATATAGGGTAACTGTAATGCTTCTACAGTGTTACTTACACAAGATGAAAAATTTGTGGTAAATAAGAAATTAGTGACATTCTAAAGGCTTCCAGAAGAAACAAAATGATCGATTTTTTCATACAACTGAAGAGCATCTGTGGAGTTGGGGGGGGAGTGTACGTATTCCACTTAAAATAGCAGCTGGTTTCACATCACTAAATGACAAATCTGAAAGGGTGATTCACTGGCTACAAAACTTTGGCATTATAAACCTACTATTAACCTTCTGCAGAGGGCAATTGAGGAAAAAAAAAAGAAACACAGGTAGTGACAGTTCAAGTGCTAGCTGCAGCACCATCTTCAGAAGAAATCAGAAAGCTGTACATCAGCTCAAGTCACTGCTCACCAGACCGTAAAGGCATTGCCTCTTGCTCCACTTAATTATGGTGCTGCAGCATTTATTCATGGGCAAAAGCTGTGATTTGTATCTGTTTGGGAATATGACACCTCGCTAGCTGGTTATAGTGGTACAATTGCTTTTTTTCTACGCAAGGAAAAGGTGATATGTCAGACTGAAAGTCATCAATGACATCTCTTATTCTTGATAAAATGCTAGCAAAACTCTTGTCATTCAGATTTTAAAATATTTGTTATGTCTGCTTCTGCCCAAGAGTCAATGCATTTAAGAACAAACTGTGGTACCCAGATAAGATTTTTATTTTTTAATATAATTCCATACAATGAAATATAGACAGTAGAAACTGAAATACAGAAAACTTATAGTCTTAATGAAGAACTTGTCAGAAAACATTACAAAAATCATCATTATCCATTTATTACTTCAGCTGCACCTCTGAGATCCTTCTGCTCCAATATTCTTACTGGTCACTTCAGAGAAACAAAGCCTCTGATAGAATTAGAGAGCAAGTATTGCCTTTCAAAAGTTTAATAAACCTTTATGGATTTTTAGAAGATACCAAGCTGATTGACAGGGTCATGTTACTCATCTTGCTGAATGATTCAGAAGTCTGGGTATTTCACCCAGAGGAAAACTGCAGGTTTTTATGAAGTAGTGCTGAGTTATATCTAGTTCCTTATCATCAATAAAAACTTCACATTAGTCAAAGTCAAACTGATTTTTTGTCCAGGAAACATCATACCAGACATTTTCTTGAAATGACCTCCAGGAGTGAGAGCTAGCTTCAGATTGAAACATCTGCATTTATTTGTCTGCAATGCAGGTGTCTACATATAGGTGTGGTAATCTTATGAGTTCCCTTGGGAGTCACTGAAGACCTCATCAGCGCAGGCAGGGATGGGCAGCCAGGCCTGTTTCACTATCCCAGCAGGCAGCAAAGCAGCCAGGGACACCAGACAGCCCCAGATATTGGACACATCCCTGGGGATGAGGATGGGCAGAGGCTGGGTCAAGCTTAGCATGGCCCATAGCTCATGGCTGGGCAAGGCTGGGCTGTGGGAAGCT
This sequence comes from Parus major, assembly GCF_001522545.3. Taxonomy (NCBI): domain Eukaryota; kingdom Metazoa; phylum Chordata; class Aves; order Passeriformes; family Paridae; genus Parus; species Parus major. The sequence continues at coordinate 90,401,777 of NC_031770.1, forward strand.
GGAGACCAGTCTCACTCTGGCATCCTGGGGACACTGGCCTGGGGTTCTGTGCTGTGGGCAGGATGAGGGGGAGATCTCTGGAAAGCTGGACAGAGATACTTAAGATCCTGGACTGTTTCAAACTTACGAGCATTTAAACTCCATTTTGGTTTTCACAGCTCAGCAGTCACAAAGACAGATGCAGAATTAGTTACTCAATAATCACTCACACTACCTTTAGTAAATAGAGAATGGACATGTGAGCTCCCTGCACAGATTCAAGGCAACCTTTTTTTAGTAGAAAATAGTTATTAGGTGCTTTCACCAATTTATTTTCTGTTTTTCCAGCTTTGTTCACATTCCCTGATGACAGAAAGCACCAGCAAAAATTGGCAGAGGAGAGCTTTCCTGATGATGAGGAATCCTGTCATAGGGCTAGGGGAGATAGCGGTTGTGACAGGGACTGGGGCTGCCTCTGGGATCTGTAAACTTCCACTACCCTCAGTGACAAGCACTCTCAGTGGGACCAGCCATGCAGCAAGAGGTTTTGAAATGGAGAAGAGAGAACCTCCTCCCTATCACAGGTCACCAAAATCCCAGTGATCCTCCAGAGTATTCAGTATTATAAAGCTTGGCAGTATTGTAGTAATCACCAGCTTAATAAATATTTCTGATAAATAACATTTTGTTTTTTCCTTTGATTTGTTTTGCTGTTTTCTTCACTAAAGGGGCAAGAATGACTCTTCATTCTGCTTCCATCTAAGCAAAACATTAGGACAAAGATAATTATTGATCCAGCCCTAACAATTGCCAACAGAATAGCTTGTTACAGAGTTGTGAACAGTAGCCAAGAAAACATTGAACTTTTTTTGGGACTGAGCACACATTTTATATTTGGCCTGGCTGAAGTTATTTTTCCTGTACTTTGAGGTTCAAATTAAAGAAATGGAAACTGAAGACTGAACCCTCAAAATATACTTATTGACTTCACTTTGTAGTAACACAGGAGCTGGGATTAACTATTTTTCTGTCTCTTTTCCTTGGGGAAGCTCATAAACCTTCTCTCTGTTTTTTCCTTTCTTTTTTTCCACTTCACAAAAGAGAGTGCAGCTTTCCCAGAATTTTAGCCATCAGAGTCATAAAGAGTAAACTGAACATAACTATGTTATGCTGAAGTGGGATGCTGAAATTATGAGTAGAGAATTAATTCCAACACAATATGAGGTGATTCAATCCAGCTTTTACCTTCTGCATGAGGAGATAAGTGGATGATTAATCCTAAGACCCAAAACTGCTCCTCCCAGCCTTCCCTTCCACACTTCAGCCCTCAGAGGCCCTTTAACAGTCTTGTCAAATCATAGAATCATAGAATGATTTGGGTTAGAAGGGACATTTACAGGTCAGCTAGTCCAACATTCCCTGCAATGAGCAGGGACATCCTCAATTAGATCACATTGCTCAAAGCTCCATCCAACCTTGACCTTGAATATTTCCAGGAATGGGACATCCATCACTTCCCAGTGGAAAACCTGCTCTGGTGTTTCACCATCCTTATAACCGCTTTCCTTTTACAACAGGTTCTGATAAAATGTGTGTCCCCACCATTCCTATAATCCCCCTCCAAGGCTGCAATATGGTCTCCCCAGAGCCTTCTTGTATCCAGACTGGACATCTCCATCTCTCTCAGACTCCCTGCACAGAGGAGATGTTCCAGCCCTATGTTCATCATCATGACCCTCTTCTGGAGCCATTCCAGAGTGTTCCATGTCTTTATTCTGCTGACAACTCTGGAGATGGATGCAATACTCCAGTTGAGGTTGTACAAGGGAAGAGCAGAGGGGTGGAATAATTTTCCTTGGTCTGCTGGTCACACTGCTTTTGGTGCAGCCTAGGATGCTGCTGACCTGGGCTGTGAATGCACTCTTGGCTCATCTACCAGTACACCAGGCCCTTCTTCACAGGGTTGTTCTCTATCTCTTCATCCTCTAGATAGTATTGATACTGGGCATTTCCCTGACACAAAGGCTGAACCTTGCACCTTGGACCTCATGGGGTTCTCATGGGCCCACCCCTTGAGCTTGTCCAGATCCTTCTGTATGTCAAGTCCCTCCGGCTTGTCAACTGCACCACTCAGCTTGGTGTTATCTGTAGACTTGCTGAGGCTGCATGGGAACTCACTGTCCATGGCACTGATAAAGATATTAAACGGTACTTATCCCCATATGAACCCATGATGGAACACCACTTGTCACTGATGTCCATCTGGACTTTGAGTTATTGACCACTACCCTCTGGATGCGACTGTCCAAACAATTCTTCCTTCACCAAATGGTCAGTCCCTTAAATTTGTATCTCTTCAATTTAGAGAAAAATATGTTGGGGGTGGGAGGGATCATGTCAAAGAATTTCTTCTTTCTGTCTTCCCCAAGAGTCCCACAAATGGACAAAGACTAGGAAGCTAAAAATTGATCAGTTTCATAGAAATATCTTTCCAGGCAACTGCTTGTGATATTTTACGCAAGGAGTTTGTTGGTGGCAGCAGACTACCTTTCAGTGGAGTTCTTAAACCATTATTTCAACAGCCTTTTGAATATACTCTTAGCAGCTGTAAAAGTCAAAATGCCATGAGTCTGCCTACACCACACTGTTTCATATCACCATCTTCCCTGAAGATTTCTGGTAATCCTGCAGTAATTTTCAAGTCTTAGTTATGGAAATTTTGCCAGCACATCTGTTATTGAAAACAACTGAAAACAGCCTTATTTGAATATGCATTAATTTCTATTTTAAAGTGATAAGGTTTTCTAATCTTGAAACCTTTGGAAAATCATTCAGAAAATGAAGAAACATATGTAAGATTAAGTTCAGTTTACTGGAATGTAACTCACAGCTACATGGACAGTTGGTGGATGTTGTTGTGTTACATAGAATAGAGATAACAGGACATGATAAAACATATATACACATATACAGTTTTTGTAAATTGAAAAAAAGGGAAGTGTTTTCCAGAAAAAAAAATCAAAACATTTTAAAATTCTAAAATTTGGAATATAAAATGTTTAAAATAAATTAAAAAAACATACAAAAACATGCCTATAAGGAATCTGAGGTACTTGAAATAAACTCCATCATACAAAGACTGTAAAATTTTAATTCCAACCTAACCCCATCAATGCTAGGATGCTTCCTCAGTTCCTTCAAAGATTTATCTTCACTGCACTCCTCTGGAATCCTTCTAAAACATCTACCCCTTTCTTAGATGTGCTTTCCTGAGGTGCAGTGGAGGGCTGCAGAACAGGTGCTCATCAGTCTGACTTGCTGTCTCTGATGTCTTATATCTGGTCTTCTTGGAACTTTTAAAAATAAGTATTACACTGTGAATCCAGCTTAAAATGTGAACAAACTTGTAATAAGACAGTCCTCTGCAGCCCTCCTGTCTCCATTCTCATCTCTTTCCTTTGAGCTGAAAACTAATTTGCCAAAAGAGGTTATTTTTCACCTACATTGTGCCTTTGATATGGTTTTCAGACTAGCTATGCCAATGTTTTTCCCTTGCAAAAGAGAGGAGGTATGGCAGCAGAAAAACAAGACTCTTATAGTGGCATGACTGATTCATGTCAAATTAAAATATATTTTGAATTACTTTCAGCCTCCTATTATACTTTCAACCCATCATTAGCATTTTTCTGTCTTTTTCTGTTCTTCTTTAGTTTTATTTTGTCTTACTAATTTCAGATTGTTCTTTAAATTGAGCAAAAAAATGCTGAAGGTAGTTGCTTGTCCTGAAGTGCTTCCTCTGATGCAGCTTGCTCTTAGTGCAGTTATTTGTGTATGCTCTCTACTCCAGCATTCAAGCTATTTGTGAAAGCCCAGAACAAACCTATAAAAGAATTTCATAGGTACAGTCAAAAAACTACTGCACACTACACTTTAGTCAGCTTTATTGTCCAGTCTTTTCACTGCTGTAAGATAATCCTAGCTGCAGTGCATTTCCATAAAAAAGATGGGAAATACCTTTTGCTTTCCCTATTGACTTTGCAGAAGATGAGATTATTTTGACAAGGGATGCTTTTGTACTTCCTTTTGGGATATTTCCTATCACATTTCTTTCAGGGATTAGTTGAATGATTGTTCAATATTTTTCAACAATATTTTTTTGGGTTGATTATGTCCAGTCCTACATATTCCTAATTCTGAAGAAAAAAAAGGACTAAATTCATATTTATTGTTCTCCAGCCCTCAAGTCTTTTCTGACACCTCTGTCTCTCTCCTTTCAAATTTTCTTAGGTAACTAATTGCAAATTATTCAAAGATCCTTTTTGTTACTTTCTTTAAAGCTATTGATGGAAATCCACCCCATTACTGTCTTGAACACCTCCCATATTCTAAGTATTCTCTAAGCTGTTTGCTCACCTGAACTCCTCTAATATAAAGTTTGTGTTACGTGTATGGTTGCTATTAATCTTTTTTCTCCAAAGGCCCATACCAAAAAGGCAGTAAATATTTTGACTTTTATTAGTATTATTAGTTAATTATTAGTATTATTAGTATTATTCATTATTTATTCACTCTTCCTCTTAAAATAATTGATCTATATTTCCCTCAGCTTACACCTAATGATGTATAATGTGCTTTTATTTCATGTTGCTTTCTTTGTATGAATCTCAAACCATATCTTCTCTGCATTTTTTGTCTACATGTTTTTACTGTTTATTTAGAATCCCTTTCATCCCTGTGTTCGGCCTTCTGCATTTTGTGCAGTTCTGTGTTATAAACTGGTAGCTCTTTCACAGTATTTATCTGATTTGAAAACAGAAGGTAATATTCAAGACCTCAGAATACTGCTGTGGGGTCTTCTGCTTTACTTATTACCACCTCCCCATGTCACATTGCCACTGCCTGTGAAACTGCCTATTTAAAAGCCACAAGTCTTGTTACCTTTCTTCTTTTTGTATTCTCTTGATTCATCTCGTTATTTCTCTGCATTGTAGTTATGAGTCACTGTGGACTCCCACCTCTCTCTCTCAGACTTTTGCTCCTTTTGCTGGACTCTCGAGATATTCTATTTCAGAAAGATCTGTACCTATTTTTGTTCCTCATAAAGGAGAAAGAAAAGGTAGAGATATTAATGCATGCATTAATGCAGATATATAGAAACAGATAACTCAGCAGACTGGTGTAAGTTAATCAGTAAACCTATTTTTCTGTGTCAATGAGTTTTGATTTGGCTCACTAATTGATAATACTAATTGTAATATTTTTTAATATTGTTTCTGGACTATTTCTGAGTTGTTGACTCAGAGTCTATTTTCTTGTAATCTGCTTGTCTCTTGTAATCCTTCAGTTGAATGGTTACTTGGTTCTCAAATGCTTGGGAGTTTCTCATACATAATAACATGTATTAGTTGTAGACCCATCACTTTCAGTCATTTTCTAACATGAAAAAAGTAGTATCAAAAAGTAGTATTTTTTTTCTCTGAATAATGAAAAGGTAAATGGTAAAGTTAATTGCTAAATAAAATCTTAGTGTTTATGATTCAAAACAAATAAAATTTATGCTTTTATATCTGCCTGAAGGAAATACAATATTCAAACTTTTAGACTCTAGTCCCTGAAGTGCTGTTAAAAAATTGTCTTATCTGTCCCTCATTACCTTCATTTTTTAATCCCTTTAGTAGCATCTGCAATTCCAGTAAGATTCAATTTTCTCATATTCTCATCTTTGACTTTTTCCTGGTTTCATACATTCTCAGTTGCCTTAATCCAGCGCCACTTAAATGTTCTCTTTGTTTTTTTGCTCTTTATATTTTCTTCTTGGAGCTCACTTCCATCTTTAGTAAACCTTCTTCCACAATTCTCTTTGAAATAGTTCTTCCACCAGTTATAACATATTTTTCAAAGAAAGGGAAATGAAAAAAAATTATAATTTTCTTGTCAAATATGCCTCCCAGGCAAATCACATCAACAGGATTTTTTTAAAAATGCTTTATTTATCATGAGCTTTTAAGATCTCAAATTAATGCTACTAATAGGAGGTTGCTTAAATTCTCAACAGAACACAAATGCTGTGTTGCAGTTCAAAGTTACAAGAGGATTTTAATTTAAATTCAGTTCCCTCTTTTTTTCCTATCAAATGAACCAGATGTTTCCATTACAGCACTAGAGTATCTTCACCATGCTGGTGCCAGGAGTCCACTGAGGAGAAGGATTTTTACTGGAGGAAGCAATAGTAGGCTCCTACGCTGCATGGAATGATTAAATGGTTGGCTTAAAACTGTCACAAAGTGCTGTGATGTTGGGCCAACCCCTCAATAGCAGAGCAGTCGAGAGGAACTTGGAAACAACTCATGTTATTACTTCAGTTCCTGCCACAATTTTGGATTTATTAATTTTAGGGACAAAAAGCAGCACAGTTCCATGAAAAATGGGAACCCACATTTTATGGCATTTCCGAGAGGCAAATGGTTAACAATTCTGGGGAATAATTTTTTGTACTTTTTTTTGTAAGACAGCAGCAAATGGCTATTACAGGTGACATTATGATGATGGGAAAGAATTATAATAAGAACTAAATATTTGTTGTTATTTGCTATTACCTCTCTTTGTTTTGAGCTGAGGAAGTTTCATTTGTTAACAATAAAATATTCTTTCCTTTGCAGAAACTTTCAGTTATATAACTTGTAGTCTCATCCAGGTTGCAGGAAAGTAAATGACAGTTCTCCCACAGAGGGTAATAACAGCAGGATACACCCAGTAATTCATACAATAGTCTGGGAACAGACCCAGAGGGGAAGTGGAGAAAAGTATTTGTTTAAAAACTTTTGTTTTTTCACATCTGACTCCAGTGCTCTTTTAAAACCAATACAGGGGCTGGGAAAGGTGATGAAACCCATGGAAAAGTTTCTGGGTGGGCCATACACATTTTCAAGGGCAGAGACAATGCAAGGTTATCATTAATAGTCTTTATATGTAAGTTGTTTAGTAATCAAGTCTTTTGTCAGATCAGGGAGACAAGAATTCACAAAAGAGGAAATCAGAAATGCAACTGAAATGCTCTTGTGGTACTTTGAGATGATGTACATAGATACAGCACAAGGCTATGTAGTTTCTATACAGCTGATAATCACAAAGATAAAATAACTGCTAATTATTAACCAGGCTGGAAACTTGATTTTAGATTACTTTCTCAGATCCCACATCAAAATTTGTATTTGTGGGATTTGGAGTGCATGATAATAGGAAGAAGTCAAAGGATACTTGTTCTGCCCATTTATAGCAAAGTTCCTCAGTTTCTAAAATCTAGAAACTGACTTTTCAGTAGTTCTCTCTACTCTTCATCATATTTGAAAAAATTTGTGTCTCAAGCCGGTAATTTTGCCAGCTAAAACCTAAAAGTTGAGATTAATTATCTTGGCATTTCCTTCTTTGTCTAGTACTACAAATGTAAGTGTAATGTAAATATAAATGTAAGCTATGGGCATTTAAATTTAGGTGCTTTTCTAAGACTAACATACATACATTGCAATTGTAGAAAAAATTCATATCAATTGAGTTATAGCAGAGATGATGTGGCTGAAAACAATTCAGTAGAGGGTTAGACAATGCTGAATATACTTATTCTGCTCTAATCTGTCTAAATAGAATAGATTTAGAAATCAGTTTGTAGAGTCATAACAGGTGATTGATATTGTTAAAGGTCTCAAGGTTATTGTTACATTTCAGCAAATAGTCAGATATTCTCCATTCAAATTTGTGGGGAAGTCTGCACAAGCATGCCCAAGAAAGTAATAGATGTTTCCTTTGCCTAAGATGCTAATAAAAATGATTACATAATTGCAAAAAATAATTTACCTAATCTACTTCCCTCAAGTTTTAGGTCAATCCTGATAGGTGTTTGTTCCTGGAAATATTTAGAAATGAACAAGTGACCAATGTCATTATGGTTACACAGGAAGTATGAATGCTTCTCTAGAAAGTTTTGCTCAAGAGTAAAAAGAAATGTTTTTCTGTTTATTCATAAGAACTTCTCCAATTCAGCTCTTTGGTAATTGAATTGGGTATTCAGCCTCAAACAGAATATCCAAAAGGATCATCTATTCCCATCATAAAAATATAAAGTGCCCAAGATCTCTTTTTGAAAACTCAGTTGGAAGTTTTTTTGTAATTTAATTTGCTACTGAAATGTTTTCCTGTTACAATCTCTATGTATCTGTGTTAAAAGCATTAAGTATAACAGGATATGTTTCAATTTCTAGAAATATAAATTTACCATTTATTTAGCATAGTCCTTAGAGAATCTGTAGCAGCATTTCATATTTCAAAACTGTCCACTATGTAAATACCTGCACAGTTTTACTGAGTGCAAAGCATGCAATCTGGTCTTTCTCCTCAAATTTGCTTAGCCTTGTACCAGAAGGTTCTTAAATAGATTGTGGTTCAACTACCTGCAGAGACCATTCTAAGGAAAATATCCAAAGTAGGAAGAAGTATTGTTTTCAAATCAGATGTCCTTATATTCAGCATTTGAGTTAGCAGTTGCTTACGTTATTTTAAAAGGCAGTACTATTATCATTGTCAGGAAGACTGATGTTTTGCAATTCTCCCTCATGTATTGTGTGAGCCCACAGCAAATTTTTTCCTTTTTAGAAAATTCCCACTACACACAAATAGAGCCTTACTATGTTGTTTGTTGAGCAAAGCAGTGTTAGTTATTTGCTTTCAACATCTGCTTTCTGACTTTCACCTTGAGTCTGAAGTGTATTTACAGTCATTAATAAGATGTCTGGAGAAAGGACAGGTGTTTAAGTTAGATGGACAATGTTGAAGCTGAAGCTCTAAGAGTTTTTTGTATTGTTTCATAATGTAAAAGTAATTTTTGAAAAACAGCTTTGCTGCAGATACTGCAACAGGGGTATTTGTAAGAACTTTTTATCAGAAAACATCAGTGCATTTCTGGTATATTCTGTCTTCAGTGAAACATATCAATGAAGCTAAAAGCAGAGCCTTTGCTGTATCAGAGAGTAGAGTGGATCTTCCTACTTGATCATCTGCTTTCAAACACCCTACTACTGAGAGATCACCAAACTACTGAAATCAGCCTTGGTTTTCTCTCCAAAATGGCCATCATTTTACAGCAGTGGAATTGTAAAAAAACCTTGGAGTTATTTTGAAGGATGTATAGGATTTGAATATTTTTAGGATATAATTTCAATAATTTTTAGAGAAATAGGAAGTTGGTAGATTTTTTTTTTTTTTTATTAAAAGGAAATTAAGAAATCTAGGATTTTCATATAACCAAGGACTTATGGTTAAAGCTCAGCTGTCAAATGAGTTTCACTGCAAAATCAGAAACATTACCAAGTAGTATTTGCTTTTATTTCTCCTTTCATATTGCTTATTTTTCCATCTACTACAGGAGACTTTAATGGGCTTATTAATTTTCAGGATGAAAAACATTTCTCTAGCTGTGGATCCATATACATAGTTGAAGTTTGCAAATTGTATGAAGCATAGCCATGACATCTGAAAGCAGGGGTAAAATTATCTAAACACAGAATTTTTGGTGATTTGGATAACTTTAGCTACATTTTCACAGTGAATACTTGTAAATTGTAAAGACAATTTTAAATAAATTTTGAAGCTTGATCTTTAGTTCTTGTAGCTATGATGGTAGTAAGTTCTAAGGATCATATTTGAAACATTTTATTGAAGTGTTTGGCCAAAACCTGCAAAATTCAATTGAGTTCAGAGTCACACTTGGCTTGGTTTGTTACAGTATGCTTGGATTGAAGATATGGGATTGCTCTATTGATTTAATAACTTCAGAAATTATGTTCTGTATTGAAATTTTGTTTTCAAACACACTTAATACTTGAGAGAATTTAAATCTGGGGATTTAACCTAAAATCCTAAACAATCTTAAAGCATTGCTGAAAATACAGTCAAAGAACATAGCTCACTCTAATAAATAAAATTTCTCAAAAATAATTATTTTTCCTTATGCTGATATGATGCCAAATGCAGAGCTTCACTCTTTTCATGCTTCTAGTCATTATTGCTGACAATTTTGTTACAGAAGCATGGTGTCGATGCACTTGAAAGGCATCTTTTTTTTTACTTTGCCCTATATTCAGGGAAAATGCCTCACTCTCAAGATCACATCCAACAAAATAATGACTGGCTCTTCCAAGAAGCATTGCTTCGTTCAAGGATAGAAGTCTTTTTATTCAACAACTACTTTCTTATTAAACTCAAACAGGAAATAGAAGCCGGCTTCTTAAGGGGTGTTTGGCATCTATTTCTCCCAATAATCTAATGTTACTTACCTTTAAAACTGTTATGTGCTTAATGATAATAAATCAACCAAAATGATAGTGCCACATAGAAAAATTAATTTAGGTGACTGTGATTTATTCATTCTGTCCATGACCCAAATGCTTATCACAATCTGTTAAAACTGAAATGAGTTTAGAAAAAACCTTCCATAGAAGAATGAGATGTGTGCAGAAAGGTGAAGACATTCTTAGAAGTGTTATGGACTTTGCTCGAACAAGAATGCTTAAAATCTTCTGTTGGGCAGATATATCTCCTTCCTGCCTAATATAGAATGTTGTTTTGAAATATGCTTTAGGATGATTATAATTTTACACACAGAAACAGTGTGACTTCAGCAGACTTCCCTGCTCGATTTGCTCATTTGTAATGTCATTCTTCCCAATCATGCTTGTCTCTTTTGATATACTGCCTCTCCTGAAAACTGTGAGCCCTGTAAATGTCTCTATAATGGCTGGATCACTCAAGCCCTGGTTGTTGAAGGCAGCTACCATAATGCAAATAATAAATAATAATAGTTTCTGTACATAGCTACAGCAAAGCCAGTGAGGCAATACATGTTCCTTGATACACAGGGGTTCTAATGATATACTGGGTCAGGGCCAGACCTTTTCCCTGTATCACACTGCACTGTGTCAAAGCAGAAGCTGGAGCTCAGCTTCTGTAATCAGATCCATATTTGAATTTTTACTGAGTTTAGCGACTCTTTGTGAACCTGCTGATCCACTCTTCCATATTTATTGAGTAAAATACTTTTATCCTTTGTAGTCTCTACATCTCTTTACCTCAGTGGTGTTACATAGATATTATCTACTCTCTTTCCTAAAATATTAATTATTAAGCAACAGTGGAAGGCATCTTCTAAATAATGTATTCTGAACTTTTAACAGTACATGCTTAGCTCCTATTCTTATTTCCATATTATTTAAATACTATAACCTGAATTCATATGCCAAAAGAAATAGTGAAGATGTCTGAACAAAATTTCAAGCAAAGCCTGTCAACATTACTTAGAGGTTTGACCCTGCAGGTTCTGAACTCTTAACACAGTCATTAGAATGACTGTAATAAAATTTTCAAGATGCAGTGATTGAAGGATTGTGGTTTCAACTGTTTTGAATATGTGTTTCATTAGGCTAAAAGTCTAAGCTGTTAACATTGAGATGCCTCACTGTAGTCATCTTCATCTGTATTTGCATTCAATAGCCTAGTGCCTTGGTAAGACTTCATTTTGTAGCCACATCCTGACAGATGCTTTTAGCATGTATGTTTTTGTGGAATGTTATGATATTTAATAGAAACTGCCCTTGTTTTCTACCCTAGGAACTGAAAGAAGTAATTCAATTTAATAGAAACTGCAGCCTCTAAACAAAGATACATGATATGTGTGTGCCCACGTACTGCACAGTTAAAGGAAACACTAACATAACACTAGAATTAGAAAAGCAGTTCTTTAATTTCAAGGGTTGCATTGCCAGCAATGAACTAGAAAAATAAATGTTTTTGAATCAAGACTTTTTGTATGCACTAGTTCCCTACATCAGACGCACTAATTTACATTTTGGAAACATTTTCTGTTCTGATTACTTGCTCTTGCTGAGCAGTGGAGAAAAAAAAAGTCAGATTAAAAAGTACAATAATAGAGCTATCTTGCCAAACTCATTGCACTCAGACAACTGCAAGGCTTCCTCCCCTTGCAGTAATTTGACTGAGAATATACCCACTGTGTTGACATTTATGCACTGGGAATGGAGCACAGAATTATTCCAACTACTTGCCAAAATTTTGAAAGCACAAGCTTTTCAAGTCTAAAGCATTATTACTGTTGCTTAAATGCCATTTGTAGGCAATAAGAAAACTACTGCTAATGTATTTGGTTTCAGTATTTTCACTCTACAGCAAGTGTGTTAACATATAAAACAACAGTAACTGGTCTTCTGGGAAATTCCAGTACAGCAGAGCCGCTATTTCTGGAAAGCTATTTTTATATATGGAACACTACTGGGCTGTGTAATATTTTGCTATTAGTGAACACATTGAAAAAATTTAATTGGCATGTGATTTCAGCTGTCTTCTCAGGGGAATAGTGGTAACTTTATGTACAGATTCACTTCACTGTACCTGTAGAACTGCTGTTAAATGAAAACCAGTGGCTTGGATCCATTGGAGGAAGAATAATGACTGATTTTCCAACACACAAACCTGAGAGAAAGTCCTGACTACCCTTTATGGTACCTGCCATTACCTTAAATATTTCACTTAAGGAACTTTTTACAAAGACTATTTTCCACCGTGTTGTACGCTGTAAGTGGCTAGAATTGCCTTGATATAAAAACTGGGCCATCATGAAACTAAGTTTTCTTGCACACCACTGGTGTGGTAGACCTGTGTGGTAGCTGTGCTGAGGGATTCCTTTTGTTTTGCTGAAGTGTTTCTGCCCTTTAGACAGAAGAAGTGGATTTACTCTTTTCCTCCTAGTGTAGGGACTGAGCTAGACATGTGTGAAAGGGATGCAGTTAATTTATTACTTCAGTCCTAAAAGTGCTTGTAAAAGATGTTTGGGGTTAAACCTACATTTGATCAAAAATTTACTGAAAGCCCTTAATTTAAGTCAAGCTTGGGTTGAGTTGCAAGATTGGCACTTTGCTTGTTTTTTTGGTCAAGACGCTTTTTCATGTTGAACACAAAGAATCGCCAAGATGTGGTTCTTTGTTCTTTGACTCAAATGAATAAGCTCTAGGATTCAGGTGGATGGTGATTCCGACAGCTTTCAGGACAAAAAAAATGTCCTGCATAGATGAAACACTCCTTTATATCAGATACCTTTTCTCTGCAGTCATTACATTAGATGAACTGTTATGATTCAGTGAACTGCTGAAGCTATTTTTTCATGTACCGTGCCAGGCAGCCGTGCTATTTGTCTCTATTAGAACTTTCTGCATCCTAAGTAGGGTGGCCATTTACTTGTTGAATTGCTAATTATACTCTGTTGTGATAGTTAGTCCCTCCTTGCGTCTGTTTTCTTCTTCCTCTTCATACAGAATGCAAATTTCTCTCAAAGTGAGAGATTACTATAAATTGAGATCTATGCTATTTTTTCCCCCTCAAGATCTAGGCAAATAAAATATATGCTCTTTCCAAATTCAGCCACCTCTTCTTAGGTGTTCCCTGCTGCTTAGATATTTGCAGGTCTTTAAACTCCCTCCCTTTAAACTGTGGTTTCTTGTGCTGTGCCTCTTGTTATGCCATCGCCTTGCTAACCCCTAATATTTCATTGCTTCCCTGTGCTTATTCTGGCTGCTTGTCAACTTTTCTCAGCCCCATTAGGTTTTTCTTACAATTTTTTCAGGGCTCTCTGTAAGTCTTCACAGTGGGCTAGGTGCATTAAGCTCCCACATACTTCCAGAACAGGTGGAATACACACTCGATATTCTAATGCAAGAATTTTAATCCAGTGATGGAGGTTAATCTGATCATGTTAATTCTTAAAAGACTCAGAGGAAGCCAAGCTGGACACAACTGGCAGAAATTTTGGGCAGGAACTCTCAGCTGGACAGAGAGAGTAGATTCCAAAGCAGTGTTTTAATTGCCACTAATAGCAGCAGTGCTCAGTGGTGGAAACATGGATTTCTTTCTGTAACTCGTTCCCACCATCTACTTATTATCATGACAGCTGATCAAGCTGGGATCTTAGAGGCGGTGGTTGAACCAAACTATGAGCCTTTGTCCTTGGTCAGAGAGCCAGAGGTGAGAGGAAAACAGAGATGACACAAGAGAAGAGCTGCTGGTAGCAATCTGAGCTAATTTCCTTCATGTCCATGACAAGCCTGTTATGTGCTGCTGTATAGCTTGAGATATAAAAAGAAAGTAAACCCTCTCCTGCTGCCTTTTAACTGTAAAGCATCCATGAGTCAGATAAGTTCCTGTAGTGCCCTGAATTGTGAACTGCTCCCTTTGCATATAACTGGTAAATAGGGTGACCACAGTGATCACTGTCCCTGCCCCTCAGCACTGCCTGCCTGTCTTTTTGTGTGTGCAGGGCAGGCACAAGGGGTATCATTTGGAAATTTGGACAATAGGACTGACTGCCTCTCTGAGAGGCCTCCTGAATTTGAGAATATTTTTTGTGTTACTTGGGGTAACCGCTGCATGAAAAATGCAACTATCCACTGATGTTTCAGATAGAGAGCAGGCTCCATTTCTTCTATTAGCTGGCTAAAGAGTTGAGTGTCTAGTACACACTTTCTAGATTGCCTTGGGAAGAGATGGAGGGTTCTGATGGTCACTGCTTGAGACCCTGAAGGATCTTGCTGACCCATCATGGTGGAGTCCCTTATGGAGTTGCCATAGGTTATTCATCCTGCATGTCTTAGGCACCTCTCTGTTTATTTTCCTACAATGGAGATAATAATCTTGGGAAGCTGACATCATATGTCCTTCCAGTGACTAAAGAGCAGCATAATTGACTAGCTGACCTAGGCAACTCAATTTAATATGTTTTAAAATGTATCTAGTTTTGATTTTTCCTCTTCTCTTTTTAAAATTTTTATTCTTTTTTTCTTCTTTTCTCTCCCTACTTCCCTCCCCCGCCCCACCTTTTCCAAATTGGCCTTTTCAGCAGAGAGAAATAAGCCCAGGAGTACTGCAGTTCCAGCTTTTGAAACCTATCTCGTATCCACCTCTCCTCTGGGAGCACTTGAGAAAGGTCAGATCTTCCAGTTTCTGTAACACTGGACAAAAACTTTAGGGATTAATTAAAATGAAAGAGTGAAAATCTATCTGTCCCCAAGTCTTTTTATCCTTATCACCTTTTTTTGAGAAAAGTAGAGACCTTTGAAAAAAAAAAATCCTGCCTACTTATGGACTGAATGTGTGTTCTGAGAGGGAAGGGAAAAACCACAAGATCACTACTGGGAGCAGACCTGACAGATTATGCTTTCTTCAAATTTGCAGTTTCCACTGTCTTTCTTCCATCTCATTTGTCCTAAAATTTAGTGGGAATATTAAACATTAGGATGTGAAATTTTGAAAAAGAAACTGAGATGGTCTCTGAACAAAGTGTTACTAAAAATATTGACTACTTCTATGCATATAGAATTCAACTGAGAATGCTTTGAGTATGTATTAATGCTATGGTAGCACTGGAGAAACAGTTTATTTTATCAGTGTCCCAGTGTTTGCAAGGTATCATATTAAAGTGAAAATTTTTGTATTTAGGAAAATACTTTTTTCTATGGCATGCTATTTTTTTCCCCCTAGAGGTTTGGTTTTTTGTTTTCTTCTTGGCAACAAAAGTATGTCAAATAGTTTTCATGTACTGAGGAATATTGTAACATATGTTAACCAAACATATGCTTTGGGGTTTTTTTCAGTTTTTTTATTGAATTTGAAGCTATTAGCATATGATTTCATAAAAGTATATTGAGAAAAGCACTTTAAAGGTTAACTAATAAACAACCATTTTAAAATAATAAAAGAGAATAATTTAAAGTAGATCCCCTGTAAGGGCATACATTTTGCTTTGACACTCCACAGAATACAAATTCTTCCTTTCCTGACAAGGTAGTATGACTAGACTTTTCAAGAATGTCAAAAATAATTTGAATTTCAGCTCATGTTCTTTTTATTTCTGCATGTATTAATATTCCTGGATTTAGAGTCTGGTCAATAGAGTTAATGCCACCAATAATAAGGCTGCATCCAGCTTTTGTCAATCAGAGCTAAGAGCTTTCTTCTCTGCTCGAATTGAAGTCTCTTTGTTATCTCTTATTAACTTCTATTAGTCTCATTATTAAGTCTTTAATATTGCCTAAATATTTGAAGTTATAAGAAAAAACTTCCTTAAGACCTGAATAAAGTTTTGGATCTGAGTTCCACAGATGAGAACGATGCTAAACTCTGGCTCAGACTTTCTGCTGAGGGTCTCTCTAGAGAAGGAGGTAAAAGAACAAGCCATAAGCAGCAGAACAAAACCAGTAGGGTGCCTTTCCTTCTAGCTTCTCTACTGCAGAGAGATTGTGCAGCAAATTTTTCTGGCATATGGAGCACACAAAAATTAATTCTTATTAGGCTGTGGGTCAAAGTACTGACTAAAATTCTATGCATCTTAAACATCTTAGATACCACAAAGCCATATCCTTCTGTGTCTGAAGTGAGTGAGTACTTTGAGTGGCTTGGTACAAATGCTGTGTGGTGTACACATTCAAATTAGGTGAAACTTTGTTGTTTTGGCTGAATTTGTAAATTTACAAGTAAAAATTATAAGCAGAGTGTCTGAGTATAAAAAAGGATCTGAGCCACTGCAAGATTACCCACTGAGAAGTTTCCATCAGGTTATTAGCTGTCTAACTAACTTTAATTAAAGAGACATAACTATTGTTTATAAGAATAAAAGCCATTTTTTGTTAACAAATTCACACTGTTGATTTCTTGGGGAAAAATTACTGTATCAGTTACTTGATGTTTTATTAAATATTATTTCTGGTGTTTTTTGTCAGCTTTAATGGAAATTTTCACAGAACTAGCCTGAAATGATACATTGTTTTCCATAATTTCTTGGATTCACACCAAACAATTTATTAGACTGTTCCCAGCACACACAAACTTTAGCTATAGAAACACAGAAAAAACCACAAGTTTTATTTAGTTCCAAAGACTGGGTGATGTTGGAGGGGTGGAACTAAGTAAATATGAATAGAAGTTGTAATACATTTTATACAACTTTTCTACAAGGAAAGTGTCTGGGCCCAGTTCCACTGCAGTGGGCATAAGGAGATACAAACTATTGCCTAATATTTATGTTACTGTAGCACTCAGCTGTCTTGAGCCTGCTCAGGACCTGGAAGGTCTCTCCTGACAAAACTTAGTCCTTGCCAATAAAAATCAGAGAGTCATAGAATGGCCTGGTTTCAAAGGAACCCTAAAGGTCACCTAGTCCCAGTTCCTCTCTCACTAGACCAGGTTTCTCAGAGCCCCATCTAGACTGGCCTCAGACACCTCCAGGGATGGGGCATCCACAGATCCTTCAGACAACACATTCATTCCACTGCCTCACCACGCTCCCAGTAAAGAACTTCCTAATATCTAATTTAAACCTACTCTCTTTCAGTTTGAAGCTATTCCCTCTTATTAGTATAAAAAGTCTCTCCACATCTTTCTTGTAGGCTCTCTTCCAGGTACTGGAAGGCCACAATTAGGTCCTCTTGAAGCCTTCTGTTCTTGCTGAGCAAACTGAAGAAGGCAAGACCAAAAACAAATAACCAAACCAAACAAAAAACCAAAACAACAACAACAACAAAAAAACCCAAAAAACCCCAAACCAAAACAAAACAAAAAAAGAAATTCAAAAAGAAGGTGTCTTTGAAAACTCTCTAAGGTCTGATATACATTGAAAAAATTTATTTGATACCAAGTAGTTTGTTTAATTTATTTATTTATTTATTTTTGCCTGCATGTTGCTGTAGAGCCCTAACACAAGATCAGGAAGAGAGCATGGTAACTTTCTAGGACAGTTCAGGGAGACAGCACTGGCCATAGCAGGTGCTCTGGGAGAAGGGAAGCTGTGTTGAGCATCTGCTGGCCTTACATAGACAGATAGTGCCACAGGGATGAACAGGCTGATCCCAAAGCCTTGTGTCTGGGTAAGAAACTTAAAACTGGGAAGCATTATAAATGATGTCTGGTATTTTGTTTTTTATTTTATGAGTAGATAGTAGCTTTTCTGCAAGAAAAAAGAATCTGCTCAATTGTCTCAATGTTCTTCTGTGGTCAGAAATAACCTAATAATTACCATTACATCCTGATTTCTTAACCCTCCAGAAATCAGACCATCTCTAACATATTAGAGACCAGATTTTCTCATACTGTAACTCTTTCAGTCTGATCTTGTGAGGTTGTATTTTTCAAGGAGCAGCCAACTTCTGTGTGTAATGTGTCTTTCAAACAATACCTCTGAGACTGAGTTTCTAAGATATCCTTTTTTATAAAAGTGAGTAGAATCTCCCTCTAAGCACTCAGGCTCTCTCTGTGGACTTCACCTGTATCTCTCAAGAGATGTGCATTTGCATTTCTAGGCTAGAGTGAAAGTAAGGCAAATCTCTGGCTTTACAGAAATTTGCAGTTGCATACTGCTTGTCTCTCAGCACCTTTGCTATGTCACTGTCTTGGTTTAGGGCAAATTTCTGTTTAATTTTTGTTAGAAATAAGTTATATGATTGCATTCTTGCATTTATTGCTCCTAAATTTCTTCATAATATTTTAGTTAGAGATATCAATCTATGTAAAAGCCATGTTCTGTTTCCTTATAGAAATACATATTTGAAATAAGAACTTCTCCAGAATCTTCTAGACCAAAGCAATGTTAGTAGCAAACAGATGAGAAGACTCTTTGTCTTATTTTTAGTTTTTATTTTTTATGTCTCTGAAAGTTTTCTTTGGTTGTAGATGAATGACAAAAAGAGGGAGGGAGTAACTGTGGTTTAAAGTTGAAGAAGATTATGTGACATGAGCTTTTAAAGAAGCAGAAGCTGCAAAAATAAAAGCAGATGTTTGGAGGAATGGCACACGCCCCTCTGATTTACAAAGGATTTTATTTGTCATAGTTCAGGTAGGGCTAAACTGCATTCAGGGAATTGTTTGAGGTCTTCACATTTTAGAAATATTGGCAGTACAACACAGTTTTTTTTTATTCCTGTGTCCATGACTTGAAGAAGTTCAGATACACCAAATATGTTGATTGCCAATGCTACATAATAAATAGACAAATAAAAAAGATCTTTAACAGCTGTGGAATTTATGTCTTTGTTAGGTTATTTTCTCAAGTGACCAATAATTCTGTCAATATATTTAAAACTCCTAATAAAAGAGTGTATTGATCCACACCAACCTGTGAAAAATGTTTGGGATTTTGAAGATTTCTTTTATTATTACCAAATTCAAATAAACTTTAAAAAAAAAAGTGTGTAAAAATGAAATTGAGACTATAATCTATAACCAGCTAATTTTCAAAATCACAATTATTTTTTTTCAGAATTTTGATAGTTTGTCAAATATTGAGAAATACTGGAATGACTAGAAGTATCTTTGAAGAAGTCATAATATTTCTCAAAATCCGTACCATACCTGTTGATTTAAGCTTGATGTTGTTCATCTCCATTTAGGAAAAATGTAGTGAAAGAACAAAAAATGGGGTAATTTAAAAATTAATTTCTTTGATATAAAATTATATTTTTATTAATTTCTCACAGTTCATTATTGTTTCTTTATTATCTGTATTTGCAAATTTTCTGGAACAAAAAATAGCTATGAGAAAGTATTACCAGCTGAGTGAGTAGTAAATCAGACAAAGCATGACATGGCAATGGAAAAAGAACAGTTTTGTTGCTTTTCACTCCAGGGTCTGTGAATATTTGGGATTCTGAATTACATTGAAATGCTGTGCAACAGCATGTAGAAAATGTGCTCCTGCGGTCAGGAAGGTTAACTTTGTTGTACAAAGACCTGCATCTCTCTCAGACAGGCCTGGGGATTTGCAAAGTGAAAAAGATTGAGAAACACCCGTAGCTCTACAAAGGAAATCGTCCTTTATTGTGCTGTCTGAAGTTGTTTTAACCTCATTCTGGAAATAGACTAGAAACTTTTATAAAGGTAACTAATATCACAGTAGATTTTAGCTTTGAAGGAGATTCTAGTTTTTTAAGGAAAATAAGAGCCCACAATGGTGGGGAAGGAAATTATTTTTGCTGTTTATCTCAAGTAGAAGAGATCTTGAGGTGCACAGTCAAGTAGGTGGGGATTTGGCATATGCTCATTTGTCATTTCATGTGAGCTAGCTTTAGTCTCTTAAATATTTATTACTTAATCCAGAAAAAGTAATAATAGAAATGCTGTAACATTTCTCTGGCTGTGTTCCCTCTGCAGGGTAATTACTTGTGATGAGTGCTTGGGGGTACGCTGGTCCCAGCTTGAATCTTTGGCTGTAGAGAAAATGATGAAGATGGTTTTTACCTGTCTGAGTTCCAGGCCCAGAGTTATTGTGGAAATATTTCATTGACAGAAATACTGTAATAAGACTTCAAATCTCAGACCCTTTAATTACAAGATTAATGGCTTTCAGGCTAGCAAAAATAACTGAAATGTCATTTCTAGTTGTTTGCACACTCATTCATTTATTCACTTGGCTAAATAACTTGAGCCAGGTACAGCTCTTCCAATAAAGCTAAAGTTGTAATTTCCTTTCTCTGTGGTTATAGTCCCTTTGAAAATGTACAGTGTAGGTTGAGAGTGATTCAGCTACCTCAAACACTTAATATACAAAGTGTTCTGTAGAAATACAAAGCCCATATATCAAAAAGGAGGGCACAATTTCTTAACAAGTATATTTTGCATAAGGCCAAAGTGGGACACAGCGGAATGAAAATTAAGGAATTCTGAGAATATGAATGTGACAGGTGAGTCCCATTTTGGTCTCTGGTTTGACAAGGTCTGAGGGAAACCTTTCATGTTCATTGATGCTTCTTTTAAACCCTCAGGAAAAACTACGATTAATGGGTGAAAAGAAGAAATTTTAAATCTTTGTATGAAGTAGTACCCTCCAGAGCTAAAGATGGGATGTACTGCTCATAATCTCTCACATTTCTGTTCACAATGACCTGAATGATGAATTTGCTGAATTGGTCATGCATTGCCTGGAAAGTGCAGTCACACTTTCACATACTACTTATCTCTAGGCCATCCAATTACGTGGGGATAAGTTAAAAATTCTGCTCCCACTGAGGGGTGCTCCAATGCCACTAATGAGCAGGCATCTGCTTGTTTTAAAAAACCAGGCCACCATTACTCAAATGTAAGCCCAGAATGACTTACACAAATGCATCTGTTAAACAAAGTCCTTATTCTTTTCAGTTCCTTATTTGTTCCTTGTGGCAGAGTCTATGTGATATAATTGGGATCCTGCATATTAGGAGCAGAATCCCATCTGTCTGAGGCATCTATAATTGGTTGCTGTCTCACAGTTTCAGAGTAGCTCATCTGAATGATAACCTTTTATTTCACCACTCAAAACTGTAGTAGGAGAATAAACAATAACTGTATTTGTACCATATCTTGAATAATAACTTAAAGATTTCAGCACTGAAAATAACATCTTCAGGATAATTTTTACCTAGGTAAAATATTAACAGGGCTGGCAATACTCATTGTTGCATGCTTTTACAGTGTATACCTCACCAAGGCATAGGAATAGCAGAATGAGTTTTCAATGGACATAGTTATGTCGTGGTTTTAAAGACTCCCATCAGCCACCAGCAGCTGCAACTTCCTTAGCTCCCAAAGCTATCTTAAAGGTAAAGCCACCCTATGACAAGTTAATAGTATCTAAATGCACCAATGCATGCTACGGTGGCGCTACTCTATAAGAGCAGCCTATAGCTGTAATAGCACAACAGACAGGATCAGGGGGAACAGAACATCTTAAGCATGAACCCATGTCACATTCAGTCTTGAATTCATCTTGCATCCATGATAATATGCAGGAATAGGCATGATGGAGTCTTGCATATCCTGTGCAAAATGACTACCTTATCAGAGATGGTTTGGGCAATCAAGTGTAGTACCGTTTGTCTGGTCAGTCCCCATGCAGTCACTGCTGATGAAATCAGGCCTTCTAAGGGGTTCCCAACATTCCATGCAACAAGAATCACAGAGGTACATGGGTTGCCCAGGTTCAGGCTTTTCTTAGGACAGTGGGAACCTGATTGAGTTATGGGTGTTTTATATCTGATGGAGAAACTGCTACACTGAGTTTTCTTTCGGATCCACACTTACCAAGGTGCTGAAGCCTTATATCTTGCATGGACACTAACTACATGCAGGTCCTCTTTACACTACTGTGCCAAGAGTCTGTCAGAGACTTGTACTGTAACAAGTGCTAGAGTATAACACTGCACAGCTAATCTTGGCAAACATTTCAGGGCTGAGTACTTGCTATTTTCCTGAGGTTGTAGGTAAGGTTTTGTGCTGTTCTGTGAGGGAGAATAATGTGTTGTGTGTAGAGTGTTTCATTATCAGATGGAGGCAGAAGAAAATTCCTTCTGGGGACTCAGAAGCTGTTGCTGTGTGGAAACATGCTGTGTGAACAACAGGCTGTGACCAAGGCATTAACTTGACATTTTCCTGCTATTGGGGTAAGATATTTATGAGAAAGTACATATTTTTGTTAAAAGCATAGCTACTTCATTCCTAAGCAATTTCAAAACTAATAGGTGTTATACTACCTCACTGGTTGGGCTTTCACATTTCTGATAATGGGGATGGTTTTATTATGATCTATTATTACAATTTCTGTTTTACCATTTTTGCTCCAGATGTTTCTAGAAACTTTATTAGCAGATAATGTCTCATGTCTCAAATAACATAAAACCCTGGAACACAAACTGAAGTAAGGAAGTATAGCACACACTAGAGGGTGATGGCAGAAGAGAACTGGAGGGCAATTACAATAAAAACAAGCAGTTGTTTAAGCTTTGCACAATGTGGTGATCTTGAACCATCTGGAAATCTGTTTTCATAAACAAATGACATCTGTTTCTCTTCACTGTTGTATAACCTAACCTTTTGTAGTGTTAAGGAAACTTCAGATGTATTCCTCAAGTAGTTGCCTGATTGCTTCAAGGCAATAACCAGAAGTGAGGGTAGAAGGAGGATGTGAAGGAGCAATAGCCATACTAACTTATTCCTGGGGAATATCCTTGATGACATTCAGATACAAGGGCAAATATCCCCACATTGAAGCAGTTTCTGCAGGAACATATCCATGTGCTGATCAACATTATTTGATAAAGTGATCTGAAATGCAGCATGGGCATGAATAAAGAAATATCCCATTGCTCTTAGCATAAGGAGCTGGTCTGTGATGAAGAGGTATCAAGTTTGTTATTAGTTGTGCTACTAAAGTCTACAAACTCATACCTTGAAAATTGTATTTCAGGCACTGTGTCTTTTGGTAGCATGAGCACAGGTTGACAGTAATGGTAAGTTTACGCAGTTATGGTTAACTGGAGAAAAGCTGTTTCAATGACCTTCCTCTTCTGCTTCATGGATTTCCCTGATTTGCACTGTGGCTTGGTCACTGTCCCACCAAATGGTACAGTCCAAAGCTGTGTTTCCAGTTCAGAAACTGTGTCATGGCTGTTTGTTCCTGAAACAGCAGGTGCATCCCTTCTTGATGGTTTCATGAAAATGATGCTCGCCTAAAGAGTTTAACAGAAAGTTATTGACAGACAATGTATCATCAAATCTACTACCACCAGATCTACCATTGCTCCAGGATGAAGCTGCATGTGTTAATTACTGCCATTTGAGAATACCATTTGACAGTGAAAGGAAAAGGAATTTTAAAATTTTTGCATATCTAAACCATCCTGTAAAATTCACATGAAAAGTCCAGATTGTTTTTAAGGGTGCTAGTTATAATATATTTGGATTGTTGATGATATATTAATAAAGCTTGCTATTTTGAAATGGAAAATAAGTTGATCTTTATGTTCTGGGTCAAATTTTGTATGCAAAATCCTAACTGATCATTCTGGAGAATGATATTCATATTCACCTCTGTGCCTTCATGTACGAATGCAACAATTTCATCACGCTCTTTTGTATAACTAGCATGTTTAATGCATCTCAGAAATGCCTTCTCATGCCAACAGGTCCTTCAGCAAAGGCAGTCTGCACATTTCAAAAGTCAAAAGCAATTTGTTTAGATGACCTGTAACCTAACATGGTTTGTGCTGCTAAAAATCAGTAAGTCTGCTCTCCAGCTCACAAAACCAACACCGAGGTTTGTTTTAGGAAAACATGGTTTGAGGACAGTACTTTAGTATGGCTCATAATAGAGAAATGTGAAGATGTTTGACACTATGGATGTGTATCTATTATGTGTAATTTCCTCTATGCGTGTTTGCATTAACACAGGCATTTTTCAAGTATTTTGTTTTTGCTTAAGCAACTGACCAAATATTCTATAATATCAGCTGACAAAATAGTCTATAATGTTTTTTCAGTAGCTGGGAGAAGTCTCACAATCACTGGCACTTATTCTTAAGGAGGACTTAAACTTCCCAAATATCTTCTGGAAATACATCACAGCAGAGAAAAAACAGACCAGGAAGTTTCTGCAACATGTGGAAGAGAACTTCCTGATGTAGCTGGTGAGTGAGCCAAGGGATGGTGCCCCTCAGAACCTGCTGTTTATGAACAGAGAAGGACCGGTGGGTGATGTGGTGATCAGAAGCTGTCTTGTGCAGAGTGCACATTGCCCTTCTTTGGACATGCTGCAGCCCCTCAGTGTCTTTTGTGTCATGAGAGGGCCAGAACTTGACACAGGATTTGAGGTGCAGCCTCACCAGTGACCAATACAGGGGACAGTCACTTCATTGTCCTGCTGACCACACTATTGCTGATCCAGGCCAGGATGCCATTGCCCTTCTTGGTCACCTGGGCACACACTGGCTCATGTTTGGCTGCTGTCAACCAGCACCCCCAGGTCCTTTTCCAACAGGCAGCTTTCCAGCCATTCTGCCCCCAGCCTGTAGGTCTGCATGGGATTGCTATGACCCAAGGGTCACACCACTTGCCCTTACTGAGCCTTAAACAATTGGTCTTGGCCTATCAATCCAGCCTGTCCATATCCCTTTCTGCCCCTCAACATTCTCTCCCAACTCAGTTTCATCTGCAAAGTGACTGAGGGTGCCTTTGATCCCCTCATGCAGATAATTAATAAATGTACTACCCAGCACTAGAAGGAGATGGTCCAGCAAAATAAGTACTGTTATATATAAGGAAACTACCACAAATATACAAATATACTGCAATGACCTTGCCAGGAAAGCAAGGCAACGTCAATGCTTTCCAGGTGACATATGCCACTTTTCTGCATAAAGCCATTTCTTTGGAAAGCAAAAATTCAAATGGGTTGCAAGTAGCTGAGCTGAAAACTGCTGCAGACTGCTGAGCCCTGGTAAATCTGTATAGCTATTGAGTGAAAAGGCATGGAGGAAGTCAGTTAGAAATGATGAGGTAATAATTCCTGCTTAGAGGCACCAGGGCTAGAGGGAGGAAAGCTTTGTGGCCTGTCTACTCAAGTAATGAAACCTCTCAACTACTGCAGTTTTTACTCTGAGGGAAAGGTGGGATCCTGGCTAAGGGGAGGAATTCTGTGAAATTGAGGGCCGGAGTAGTGAAGAGGTTAAGATCATGGTTTTGTGATGGCTTCCTGTCCATTTCTCCTCTTGGATGTGAAGGTAGGGAAAAGCCATGCTGATGTGTGAGTAGTGTGAGAGTGCATGTGGGCAGAGACAGTGTAGCCACATGATAGAAAAAGTTTGCCTTAAAACTCAGCATTACATTCAGTGGTCTTTGTCTTCCCCCAGTAGCTCAAGTTAAACCTAGTTGAAATTATTGTGTTTGAAATCCCTTAAAACAGCTCCAAAACTAATAGAGTATGTCAATTAACTGGGGAGAACCAATGGGGATGGGGGACCATCCCTGTATGAGTTTCTGTTGAACAGAGTGTTACAAGTTATAGAATTTATATTTTTCACCCCAAGTCATTTAGGTACTTCTCATTTAATATTAAACATTTTTAATTCATAAGGTTTATCTTAATGTTGGGCTTCCTTTTTTAAGTACAAGGAAAATCTAAGCATTGGATTACATAGCTAAAGGTAACATCTGAAAGAATCTGTATTACCAGGAGTAAAGGCCCAATATCATTCTCCCTGGACATTTTTCTTATGGATTTTCAAGTGTTTCTGTTAGCAGAATTCAGTTCACTTTACCCTCATGGGAAATATATTAAAAATACTATAAAGTGAGCAGAGAGCGAGGAATTTTTTAATCTAGTAATTCAAAGTGATTGTCAAACAAGACCTAGTGCAGAAAAAGGAGAAAATAAACATATTTGAAGCGATCATTTTACTTCTTTAATCACAGGTTTTCAGGTCAGATACCAAAATAATGAAAAACATTTCACAGTGTTTGGGATTGATTTAGTTTTACAGTGAGATATTAAGCTGGTTTAAAGTTTATTGCTATTGCTTTCAAATCTGCAAATAATATCAAGAGGGTCAGGACTTCTTAAATGGGTTTTGATATGCTTTTCCTCATCGTATTTAAAAAAAATAAATTATCATATATATATATATATATATATGCATACACATATGCACAACTTGGAACAAGCCAATTGAAAAGTTCTGAAAAAAATTCAGTAATAATATTTACTTCACAGCATTAAAATGATGTTCAATTAATGAATATTTGCAAATCACAACAATATACTCTGCTTCCCTCTCTGTAGCTTGATTTCTAGGCAAATTACAGCTGCTAAATATCATATATATTATCATAAATATGATAATTTTTGCCATAAATTAACAGACTCCTTATTGTTTTTAAGAACTTTTATAAAAGAATAGTAAACAGCCCCATTATTAATAAACAGTTATTTCAACAGTTGTATTCAGCTTATATTTAACTCTTCAGTTCTCAGTAGAAGTGATGTTATGGCCAGAAATATTTCAGAGATTGGTTGGTGTTGAAAGATGCCAGAAGTTATCAAACCGTTGAGTTGAATTTGGGGAGTATTTTTTTTATAAAAAGCCTATATCCCTGGTAACTGGTACAGACTCATAGAATTAAGCTTCATGGTGTTTAAGGTTGAGAGAGACTATCTAATCTCCTGAATATCACAGACCATTAAGTATCAGACAGTGATGCTGCATTGAGACCCTTAGTTTAACTGAAACTTTTCTTTCAGCCTAGTCCTGACTTGAAAATCTGAATATGGTGAGAATGTATCATTTTCCTCTGTAGTATGTTCCAGTACCTATTCACTCCCACAGCTAAAAATGTATGCTTATTTTCTAATTTAAATTTTCTGGCTTCTGCTTCTAGACAATTGGCTCTAGTTATGTATTCCTCTGGTTGTATAAAGCCCCCTTCTGTAAATGAGTGTTTTTTACTCATGAAAGCATTTATATATCTTAATCTATTCACATCCCAGTCTCCTTTCCTGGTAAGTTAAACAGACCAAGCTAGAAGAAAGACATTTTCTCCAGTTCTTAAATGATTTTTGTATTTCCTCTCTGCTCAACAATACTTTTAAAAAATCCCTTTTTAAAATGTGGACACTGGAGCTCTATGATGGTGAGTGAAGTTCCCCTGGGAGTGCAATTTCAGACAGCCTAAAATTAGGTTTCTGCTTTGACTTGTCTGTTCCATAATTATCCTCCATTCTTTATAAAGAAGCTTAGAGAAGCAGGTCAGGTATCCCCAGGGCTGAAGTTAATTTTTGTGATTACTTCCCTCCACTCCTCTACTGCTGGCCTTTCTTTACTTCTTTTCACCACAACATCTCCCTAGGTGCTCGACTCCTTGGCCTCTGAATTCTTCATGGGAACCAAGTTTAAGTCAGTCTAAAACTTTAGAGATACTAGATAGTCTCACTGATTCAGAACTGTCAGCTTGGAAATAAAGAGGGAGAGAAAGAACTAGTACTTTAGTTTTGGCTAGAATAGTTACTTTTGCTCCTAGTGGTTGATGCAGTGGTGTGTTTTGGATTTAGGATGAGAATAATGTTAACACATTGATGTTTTAGCTGTTAGTGAGCAGGGCTTACTCTGATTCAAAGATTTTTCAGCTTTTCATGCTCCTCTGCCATTGAGGAGGTGCAGGGTGCACAAGGAGCTGCGAGGGAACACGTCCAGGAGAGCTGACCCAAATGGACACAAGGTATATTCCATACCACAGTCAGCACCCCCCTGAGCAATAAAA
This sequence comes from Parus major, assembly GCF_001522545.3. NCBI lineage: Eukaryota > Metazoa > Chordata > Aves > Passeriformes > Paridae > Parus > Parus major. The sequence continues at coordinate 90,429,917 of NC_031770.1, forward strand.
CTAAGGGCAATTGGCCAACAAGGTGGGGCAACCACTTGCTCAGGGATGGGCTGGACATCATTCAGTGCATGGTGAGCAACTACGTTGTTGTTTTTTTGCACTTGTTTTATATATTCTTTTATCATTAATATTATTTTCCTTTCCCTTTACAGTGTCTGTCCATATCTCAACCCACAAGATTTACCTCTTTCCCTCTTCTCTCCCTCTCTCCCCCATCCCACTAGAGGGGGGTGAGAGAATGGCTGTGTGGTGTTAGGCTGCTGGCTGGGGTTAAACCCCAACTGTCCTTTTTGGTACCCAGCATCAGGTTCAAAGGGCTGAAATAACAGATCTGACCTGAGATGTGTTAAAAAGTTTTTGTTTTACAGGTTCATTATATTAGTTTAATAGTTGGTGATCACACTGTTGATTTAACTGCTTTCAGAGAATTTTCACTTGTTCTCAGGGTTATGTTATGTAAGACCTTACTTGCTGTCTATGTTCACTGTTGTGCTGTTTATCATCCCTGAGGGCTGGATTAAGGTTATCATTTTGCTGTACTGTGTAACACTGGTTTATGATATCATAAAATTAGTGATCGTGAGACAAATCTGGTAATTTGTACTCAGCACTGCTGTCATCTCTGTACTTTGGGAGCCATGTCTCAAAAACTATTAACAATTACACTCCACCTCTTCTCCTCGGAGAGCTGGTCTGTGGGGGAGACAAGAGGGAACACTCCCCTGCTACTTCACCTTCCCCTTCTCCTCCAGGCTAGTTACAATAGCTCTTGAAAATTTTGAATCCCTGGGATGTTCAAACAAGCGTGTTCCTACTGCTGTCTCCTGAACAAATTTCAGGTCTTGTTTAAGGTTAAACAAATATTTAAGAATACCATGCAGAGATATTTTACAAGGCTGGATAGTTATGAGTGACAGGATGTGTGGGATAGCATGGGCAAGAATCTAGGCAAGCAGATACCTCTAGTGTTTTGGAACTTCACCCCTAAAAAAGTGCAGAATCCAGAAAAACTGGTAAAATATTCAGAAAAAAAATTTGCTGTGACCCTGATAATTCCAGAGAGAAAAAAATCACTGCCACATGCTGGGGCCTGGCCCAGGAAGATAATGAGCCCTGCTCAATACTCTTTAGGGGGAAAAAGAGGTCTTTGGATGTGATGACAAAATGACAGACACTGTAGCAGCCACAATAGGGACTGGGGCTACTCAACCCCCTGCAACTGCAGCTGCTCCAACTCTGGCAAGTAGGAAGCTGAACCAGGTTACCAACCCATGCTGGTAACAGCTGCCCCAACATACATGAGAATGAATACTGGATGCAAAAGTGAGCTTGTTTAATAAGGGAAGAAACTCCTATGTAAAAGGGAAGGAGGAAGAAGATAAGGCAGGATTCTCCAAGTGCCATCAGGAGAACAGGAGGAGGAATTGAAAGAACTAATAAACAAGGCAGTAACCACCTAATCCCTATCCCTGAGAGCTGTGAAAAGATTTCAGCTTCATCTAGACCAGCATATTGTCACCTGATTGCTCCAATGCTGGGGTAGCAGGACCAGTGGCCTGCAACTAGAGGGTAGAAGAACCAAGCAGCAGCTAGGATCCTTTCCTAGAGAAAGGATTGGCAAAGAGATTGGAAAAAGGGCACAAGACCTCAGCCTCTGGATGTGACTTCTATTAGGCAGTAAGGGAAAGTCTCCCTTCAAGGAAGATTGTCATTCAGGTAAATGGATCACCATTGAGAAAAGTATCCAGTACCTGAGGGAATTAGCAGTTCTGGAGGTGATTTATGATGAGCAATGAGGAATTATTTAAAGATCCAGATGAAATCAAGTGTATGTCACCCAGGTGGTAGAAGTTTCTATGGAGCCCACCATTGTTATCATAGACAGCAATGACCTGGAAAGATGGAGAGAGACAAAGAGTGGATGTATGGGCTGTCCAATTCCAGCAACATGAAGAAATTCTCTCTTCTCCCAGTGGGGCTGTGTCTCAGCTGTGGAGAAAATGTTCCAAGAGTTCCAGCAATTCAGACAGGATATGTTCTAGTCCACACCTGCATGGACCAGTATGTCAGCTATCAGGAGTTAGACGTCTGCTGCTCAAGAGAGAGGATAAAGCAATTACACACCACAGACCATCCTGTGGCTTCACCTGAGTGACCACAGAGAAGACATGAGAAAGTAGGGTGGAAAATCGACCTCAGCACCCTCATGGGTATCTGATTTACAGGAAAACCAACCACAAAATGGGGTTCTTCAGGAAAACTGCTGCTTTAGTTTCAAGCAGGCAGTTTCCCAAACAAAGTAGAAGAGCTGATCCTACCTCTGATTATAATAAAAAGAATTCCATTTTGTACATAAAAAAAGTGAGCAACCAATATGATGATCAGGACTAGAGGGGCCCTGCCTCTGGCCAGGTGGAGGAAGGGGACAAGGACGTTTACTGGACTGTGTGATTTTGATGGCCTGGTACATCATGCCAATGGGAGTTTAAGGGTCATACACTAGACACACTGGTGCACAGTGTGTCCTAATACTGCCCAGCTATAGAGAAGCAGAACCCATTTGTATTTCTGGAATAATTGGAGTGTCCCAACAGCTAATTGTATTGAAGGCTGAAGTGACCCTCACTGGGAATGAGTGGCAAAAGCTACCTGTAGTGACTGGTCCAGAGAGTCCATACATCCTTGGCAGAGACTCAGAAGAGGGTGTTTTAAGGACCCAAAAGGCTGGGCTTTCTGTCTTGCAGATGGAGGAAATTAGGCAGGTGTCTTCCTTGCCCAGTCTCTCAGGGGACCTTTGTGTTGTGGAGTTGCTGAAGGTCAAAGAACAACAGGTGCCACTCTCTACCACAGCAGTGCACTGCTGACAGCAATATCTGACCTAATATGACCCCCACCCATAAGCCGATTTGTTGGCTGGAGGGCCAAGGAGTCATCACCAGGACCTGCTCACCTTTTAACAATCCTACATGGCCAGTGTGAAGGTTGAATGGAAAATGGAGACTGACAGTGGACTATTGTGACCTTAATGAAGTCACACCATAACTGAATGCTGCTGTGCCTGACATGCTAAAGCTTCAATAAGAACTGTAGATGAAGGCATGCCCCACGGTATGACATGGTATGCCCCAAAGATACCCTCAGTCTCTGGCAGCAGAATGCAGGCCACAACAGAAAGTATGACACTTTTCCTATCTTTATGTGTTAATTTACAATAGTTTTTTTCTTGCTCATTTCATCTAATTCTTTCTCTGATGGGGGAAAAAACACTTAAAAGGAAATAAATTAATTAACTTGACATTGCTGAGTGTCTGATAACAAGGATAGACGTAAGCCTGCAGGATTACTTGAATGAACATCCCCACTGGACAAATGCTTTCCTTACTTACCTAAGGCAACTCTTTGATTTAAGTGGCATTCTGGTGATATATATGAGATGTATGAGATTTGGTCCACTGATTTTTAGTGAGGTTAACAAGTACCTGAACAGATTTTAAACTCAGTTTTGAAAGAACACATTTTTACTAAAGTGTAAAGTCCATGTAATGGGTCCTACCAAGGTGTCTCCTGATTCACAGAGAAAGGGGACATCAAAACACAAAGAAGTGCAAGTCATATGGAATGCCCCTAAACATGTAATTTCAACCTTCTGTTGTGTAAATTATTTTGTTCTTTGTATACACCGAGAATTCTTGGGATAAGGACTAAATGCACACAGGATAACAGCTAAATATAACTAACTATAAACTGTATCCTTCTGTTTTTTATATGCTTAATTAAAAGGTTAGAAAATTTTAATTAAAAGGTAGGAGAAAAATTGCCTGCTAGATGCTAGATTAACCCCACTTATGTGAACATGTATTAATTTTCCCAAAACAAAGAACAGAAAAATAAAAATTTCTTATGTATATTGTCATGACTCATTGATGCAAAAAAAATTCTAAACTATCTGTAAAATATATGAACTAAATCCAATAAAGGACTGATTTACTCTAAAAAAGCTTAAACCAAAAGCAGGGAAGAAGTATCTCAGAGCTAACCAGAAGGGAACACTGCAGAAAGATGCATATTTGTGCTACACCCTCCTCTAAAGATAAGGTATTTACCTGCAGGGATGAGCCAGTTATCTCCCACCACATGGGCCCTACATCCAGAAATGCAGCAGGTGGCTCTGTGTACCATATAAATTCTTGAATGAATGACCCAGGTTCCACTGCTCTTTAAAATGCTCTTGTTGCTGTCTGGCTTGTTGAAACACTCACTCCAGGCTTGGTTATTGGCTCCCCAATGTGCTTACATATTTTTATTAGCAAATCATTCACTAAAATGAGTAAAAAGGTCAAAGAAACAGGAACAGATACATAGTTCCTGAGCACCAAAGTACTTTTTCTTCCTACCCTGAATGAGATAACTGGAACTGTATTGTCTAGATGCATTGACTCCAGAGCACTTCCACCAATGCAGAAGTGGAAGCATGATCCAGCAGTACAATTACTGAGCTGTCTTGTAAAACGAAAATGTAGAGGGGAATAACATCTTGTCTTCATAGGGAAGCAAGAAGATAGAGGTTGTGTTGCTGGTTTTAGAGAGGTTGTATGGCAGCCCCTAATTAATTGAACAGATTTTAGGAGTTCTCTGCCTTATAAAAACATGATTTAGTCAGGAGTGTGGGCTAGAATTGAGGTCTCTGGTGTGGGAGGACAGCCTGCAGATGGCAGGTGCTAGCACACTGTATGGTTGGTCCATTGTGATGACCCAAAGATAGAGCTGGGCACAGGCAATTACATCCTCCACACACTGAAGATAAATGGGTGTGTAATTACAGAGCTGGTGCTCCAGACAATTGACTGGTCTTTTTTCTTCTGGGTGATGAATGTAAGGTCTATATTAATAAAAAAACTTAGCTTCTGTTTGTTTTTGTAGTAACTGCAATAATTTCATTTGTTCTTAGCTCTGATGTCTCTCATGTTTTGCTCCATGAAAGGTCTAATGGTATAGAATAACTTGCTAGAGCACAATGAGTTTGTTTTTTCTCTCACATTGCAAGTTTTTGCTATACATAGTTGAAAATCAACAGAAGGACACTGCAATTTGCTAAAATCAATATAATTAGAGAAAAAAATTGATGTACTGGAAAGACCACAATTCAGAGAACTGCAAGGCATGATTGAAATTCTTAATGAGCTGCTGAACTGCAGTGCTCTAGGTCTGGCCTGTTGTGGGACCTGGGTGCTTCTGATGGAAACAGTACTGCCATCCTGGCTCCCCAAAACACTTCAAAGCACCATTTCATGCAGCATGTCAGCAGCTGCATTAGGATGAATATGTGTCACGCCCACTGCCATTTCAGAAAGTCACTCATGCTGAGGAGTCTTACACCAAAATATCAGACTTGTACCTAATTTCTCCATACTATTAACATTTAGTGTTGCTGCTGAGTGTGCAGCACTGTAAAACTCCTCTGTGAAAAGAGAACTTGCCCTTTGCACAGTTTAGTTCTACTAAGAGTTGTCTCAAAAATATTTTGACCTTACATTGTTATTGACTACTTACAGTCCTATAAGTAAGGACTGTTCTGCTTTTTTTCTTTAAGAATTAAACTATACAGCCACAGCTGGAGCCTCATGCATTAAGTTTATTACCTCTGGGATTTTTTCATTTTACATCTCCTGACCAGATCTGCCACGAAACAGAGAATTAGGAGATGAGCCAGTCAATGATGGTTTGATTCAGAACTCTGCTTTTCCTCTAACCTAGCCAATGAGGCTCAGCAAGGTGGATCTTGTGTGGGATGTATCCCTGCCCTGCTGCACCAGCTCATCTCATTTCCCCTTGCTGAGTTTGTGCCAGGACAGGAGTGATGGCATGAAGCTGCAGGGGGTTAAACAATTCTTTTGTGACTTCTGTGTGGGAGGCTTCATGAAGAGCCCCAACCTTTCCTGTAGCACAGGATGTGGTCTCCTTTGCTCTCTGCATCTTTACATGTGGTGGGGAGAGGGGACTGGGGCACTGTGTCACTGCTGCAGGAGCTACAGGGACTCCTCAGGACAACAACAAGCTGGGGTAAACCAAAGTGTCTCACACTTATGCAGGACAGTTGACACATCTACAGTGTGGGAAACACGCCTCTACTCGCATTATTAAAATTAAGTAAAAGCAGAGAAATTATTTGCTTGGACCATGGTGCTTTGGATGAAATTTTCTTTCTGCCATTGGGCTTCTGAGATTATGAACTCTTAGTTAAAAGAAAATTTATACATAGCAAAACAAACAAAAAGAGAGGCACAATTTTTATTATTCCTACTAAATATAATAGTAAATAAGAATGATCCTGTAAGGGAAATTTGTTTATCTTTTGGAAAAGCAACAGCATGTCTCTTTTATTTATGCCTGCTGCAGTAGCAGTGTCTGTGCAGTATTTAAGGGTTCATCTTCTCAGGAAACAACAAGGGCAAGCTAATCTCCAGGGAAGGCAAGCAGCAGCTGGGGTAATGGCAAGGTGGTAGGACAGTGTTCTCATAAGAAAGGGTCATTCTCACTGTACCTAAGCAGGGAGAACAGGGCAGGTCTGGTGATGGCAACCGGGGACTCTAACAGTCCAGAGAAGTCTGAGGTCAAATCAGGAGGTCAGGATGTTGGCCAGGCATAGGCACACCTCCAATATGGCTCAAGCCTGAATCTAGGAAACAGCTACAGCTTAAATGCATGAGTAAAGGTGGGGGAGGCCTTGAGAGAGATTTTGATGTCTCTTCTGCACAACTTTTTTCCCAGAAGCTTTATCTCAGCTTAGCTTTGGTCCCAGTTGTGTTGTATCAGGGCTGGCCAGCAGCACGGGCAGCAAGCCCCTCGGTGGGGACTGATTGAGCTGCAGGACAGAAAGGCCATGTCTTCTGCAGGATGTTGCCAAATGGAGAATGTATACTCTTTTTCAGGAGGATCACTGTGTGTCTGAGACCCAGTGACAGTCAGGATTTCAGGAAATATATACTACAACCATGTCATGATGTTTATTGCGGCGTAAACCAGAGATGATAACACGATTACCATCTGTATTTCAAAAATAAAACAAAAAACTCCCCCACAACTGAAAAAGAGGTAGATTGCATAAAACAAATGCTCTGCAGAAAGACATAATAAATTTCTATTCCACTCTGGAGAGGTTTCTGAGCGTTATTATCATATTGTGATGCCATCCTACAATTAATCAGCCCTTTTAGTGATGTTGTAATAAACTCAGAGGTTCAAATTTTCAGCTTGTGTAAGTCAATATGGGTCCATTAATTCCAGTGGAACTGTGCCAGGTGAATATCTGGCTGCAGACAACAAGGGGAGTTGTACAGAGATGTTTAATAAAGTAAGAGACCTGTGTTTTCGCAGTAGATAAATGACTTCCCGAGTGATGCTGCAGTCTCTTGTGGCACCTCTCCTCCAAGAAGTTTTATTTTAATCATTCCCATAAAGTTCCCTTAACTGCAACAATAATGCTAAGAGCCTGACACAAAGCAAAGGAAATCAGATTTCTGGATAACTACTGGAATGAGATGTTGCTCCTGGGTTGCTGGCTAAGTTTTGGGGTTTTTTTCTGGTAGGATTTTTATTCTGTTATTTCCTTCCTTTTATTAGTACTGAGAGTACTTAAAACCCCAACTTCTTCAGTCCTTACAGAGACAGACCTGCAAGTAAGTTTTACTTACTCACTGTAAGTAAAGCCTGTAACACAAAGTGTCATTGCTGTAGTTTTATCCATGTTTTTTTGTGGTATAAAAAAATGGTCTTATGACCAACTGCCCAGTTTATCACATCAGTAATCCTAGTAAAATAGTCCACCTGATGAAAACAGATGCAATCCTATAATAAATATGAAGGAATCAATGAAATACTCAAATACAAAATTGTTTAAATGGACTTAATCTGGGATAGCTCAGCACAGTAGTGCTCATGAAACTTTGTGTGAGAAAGTCACATTTAAACCTTGTCTGATGATAATAAAGCAATAAATTTAGCAGCACAAATATAGTATTGTTAAAACACATAAATATTGCATAAAATGTCTTCTGTTTACCTCTCAATGAATCAATAGGTACTGCATATACTCAACAGTTCTGATGCAGACAAATATCTTTATTTATCTGTTTATTTGCCCAGATATGTATATTTAAGTCAAATCTGAGCCATTCACACTTGAAAAATTTGATCTAAGTGCTCACTCAAAACTGATTCTTGCTTGTACATCTCTGTATGTGATTAAAAATCTCAGGTTCCTTTATAGGTGAAATGGTTCATTTAAGATATATACTAATTTTCTTCCATTTGTTAGTCCATAAAAGTTGTATTCAGATTAATTTCAGACAAGTTGGTAAATAGTGCAAGTGGAAGCAACTTTATTGACTTCCTAAGGAATTTTGGCATGAATTTGAGCATAGTCTGAAGGCAGCTATGGCAGTAGGCACCATAGAGAATATCAACATATCTCAGAGCAGCACCATGTTTTCTATACACAATAAAATGTACTTAATGTAACTAGCAGTTTATAGAAAAATTCTAGAATTTTGAGGTCCATTCAGAAACAGGAAGCTCTGACTTTTATACTTAGAATTGGAACCCCATTGGCAGTACTGAAATCAGTTGCATTTTTGCTGAAAACCTAGCTAAACACAAGGCATTTGAAAAAGAAGAAGGAGATAATTGAATTACAAATTGTGAACTATTTGTAGCATTTGATTTGATTAATAAAAGCAAAGATCTTTCTAGGATCCAAGGAATGATTGGGGTTTACTGCAGTGTCATGCTCTCCCTCATCCTTCAAGGATCTGTTGAGTTACCTCAAGGTCTCCACCTGGGTAGACTAGCATGAGCAGTCAGAGATTGATGAATCTTATTACAACCAAACAAACTTCAGTAAATTTCAAGTAGAAATACACAGGCTGGATATCAGTAAAACTAATGAAACATTGGAAGAGACTGCCCACAAACCCTAGTGTGTTTCTTTCACTGAAAGTTTTTAGAAGGACTGTGAAAGTACAGCTTCCCCTTATGTTAGAAAGGTAAATGTTTAGGATGATAATTTAATGTGCTTTCGAACTTTTACCTTATTCTTATGTGATCTGTAATAACCAGGTGATGTCTGTGCCTGAGCGTATCAGCTGTAGGGACTGGAAGGCTGCTGGCTCGTCCCACAGCATTCTGCTGGGATGCTCTGGCTTCTCCCAAATACAAACTGGCCATGGCAGCTACAGGCCTCCCTGTTCCTTAGCTCGACATCAGTAATGCCTTGCCCATACAGATAGCTGGCAGTCTTCTTCACAGTGTGATTAGTTACCCACCGGTAGGTACTAACTGAAACATAAGCAGTTAACATCTCCAGGAATTAAGAAGTTCTATGGGTTTACCTGACCCCCCAAAAATAGATTATGTTCAAATACTCACCCTGGGGGCCAAAAGGGCAGTGTATTTTGCTTTGAATTGCTGTAAGACTGAAGTACTGTCCTGCTTAAGGTTCATCACCTCATCTTGTGATGTTCTATTTCATTCAACTTAGAAACAGCACTGCTGGAATGGTAATATAAATTGGTTTTTATGGATGTATCTCTTGTAATTCCAGAAGTATTATTTGAACTCCCATAAACAAACTCATTAAAATCTGCTTGAGCTTGCCTTGGATGCCCTCAGAGAGAGAGACTGTTGCTGGCTTCTCGCTTTTCCTATTTATTATAATCTCTTCTAGTTTAGTAAACTGTTTGAGAATTCAGAGTCAATTCTCAGTGACTTACTGACTTACAATGATACAGCTCTTCTGCATTCCCAGAAGAGCATGAGACCAGCATAACTTCCAGAAAGATGCCACAAATCTTCACAATTTGCTGCAACCTACAGAAAATCCTGAATTTGCCACTTTAATGCAATAGAAGATTTCTGTGTCTCCATATGATAATTCCAGAAATTTACAGAAATGTGTTTTCTCTCTATAACTTGTAATACTATATATTCATAATATAACCGAAATTAGGCCTAACAAGTGTCTCTTCCAGAAAACTATGTAACGAATGAATTTCTGTAACACAGGAGAAGCTATTATGACATAGATTTTGTAGTGGTCTGCTACTTACCATTTACCTGGCATCCAGTGCAAGGGATCACTTTTCGCTTGGGTAAAGGATTTTAATTCCATAAACTTTCAGATGCTTTAAGAAGTGCAGCTATGGTTTATTTCCAAGTGCATTTCAAAATTATATTCATGTGTTGCATAGTGCTGTCATAGCACTAATGCTGTCTTGCATAGCATACTAGCATCCCTCCTACTGCCCAAGATAGTTTCATAAGCTATTTCCATAATTAATAAAATTACTGTGTCATGGCAGAGTTGGAGCACTGATGTATCATTATCTGTAAGATCTCTGGCTCAATTCTGGCCAGTGCCAGCTTTTCCTGTCCTGGACAATGCTTGGCCATAGTTTAGAAGATTGCATGGGACATTTAAACACAGTTTGCATTGTGACCCTTGCTTTCAGGCACTGAGAGCGGGCTGTATCCCAAAATGTAAACACGGGTGCAATCTCCTGGTCTGTGTTTGACTCACAAATTGAGTTGAGTGCAGATTCTTTTGTGCCAGGAGAGCATCCTGTCTTCTGTCTCACCTTGCTTTACAACTACTACCAAAACTTCAGTGTCTTTCCTTTACCTCATCACTGTCAAAATTCCCTTTCTGGACTGCTGTTCTCCTCAGGTCTTGTAGCTAGTAGAAGAATAAATCTCAGGGATGTCAGGAGGCATCTTCTCTTTCCTAAGTTTGTTCCACAAGCCTTTCTTTGTGGTCCCACTGTTTCCATTCCCTTCCCTCCCTGGAAATGCACTAACTCAGCTGCTGGCACTAAGGCTGTAGGACGCTGTAGAACATGGCAAACATGACACTGAGTTTCTGAAATTAAGATGAAAACTGTTGAAGAACAGCACAGGAGCAGCTCCTGGCCTAGACCCACACTCCATTTCCTTTTTGTTCCTCTGAAGCCAAAAAAGATCTTCATATAACTTTTACCTTATGCTTATTTCTATCACTGTCCTCTTTTGGCTGACTCCTCAGTTCCATTCTGTGTGACATAACCTGTTCCTAAAAGTGAAGAGGATGCCATATTTCAGCACTCATGCTTATGCCAATTGGCCTTTCCTAGGAGCTCATGGAGATGCTTATATACCTTTACACATCATGGAGATGTTAAGGGGCTTTTTGGTCAAATTGTCAGAAGTTCAAAACCAGTCAGCAAAGGTTTTGTAGCTATAAGATGGCTGCTGATGATACATGTGAAAGATTCTATAATTGCAACATAGTTACAGATGTTGAGAGCAATCCTCAGGTGTTCCTTTACCTCCCATTTTAATGTGCTGTTTAGCACAAGAGCAATCTTCTGCTCCCAAAGAGAGGCTCCATACGGAACTTGAATCCAAGATTTCTCCCCTACATTGTGACCTTGACTTGTCTCATTTCCTGCAGCCAGATTTACTTAGATTAAAGGCTGGACTTCTGTGTAGGTTGACAGCATGCTACAAGTTTCATGAAGTCAAAACAGTACAAAGTGACTCAGATCTCTTTTTTAGTTGTAGCTAAAAGAATCCAGCCTGCTGTAGTCTCCAGCTCTTTTGTCACACTTACTGAAAACCCATAAGGTAGCTTCTGAATCTACTTTAGAGACAAAACTGGCTTCTGGCTCCATCCCTGGGCTTTCCACTGTGTATTCTCTTCAAACACTGTAACAGGTCAGTTTTATTCTAGCTGGCTAGAATAGCCAGCAAAGAATAAAAACTAAAGATTATGCTAATTTAACAACAGATTTAGCTGACAGCTCTAAATATTTGCTGAATATTACATTTTTCTTAGTACCAGAAGGCTTTTCTGCTGTGGAAGGAAAAGAATGCTTTATTAACTTTAGAAAATATTCATAGTATACTATGCACTAAAGATCTAAATGGTGCCTGCAAGCAGTGGACCAGGCATGTGCTTTGTTATGTGAAATGAGTAAACCAGATACTGTGATACTAGTAAACCTCAAATAAATTATTCAAACAATTGAAATAACTCCCTTTTTGCTATGTTCTTTGCTATGTATGCTCTTAACTTTTAAAGGAAATCTGTCCTTAGTAACATTAGCACTCAGTGGGAAGACTGGTATTAAACTAACAGCTACCCCTTTCAAATGAAATACCTAATTGTGTTTCTCTCCTATAATTAGGCTACAAACCTGGTGTCATGGTTTAACACACATACTACAAGTGGCTAAAAATGTAGTATGTGAAACCAAGCCCAGGTGAAAATGTGCTTGGTCAGGAAAGCTGCGTGTTACTGAAAGAGAGTACTTCACTCATTTAAAGATACTTTTATTTCTGGTGAAAATAAGCTGTGTCTTTAGAAGTTATAATCACCTCAGTTTTTTTTGTTTTTTTTTTTTTTTTTTAATTAGCTCTAAACTCGAGGCCAGATTGATAGTAAATTTGATGTGATAGATGATTAATTAGATCAGTAGGAGTTTATCAATGTGAATATGAGCTTATAAACTGCACCACCAGAAAAGGCTTCCACACTTTCCCAAATATATGGCCATCTCATACTTAGATTTCTGATATTCAGAACAAATGATGTGAAGGTGTATTACTTTGTGGCGTGATAATGTCGTGAGATATCACCATCCACATTATTAATGAACCAGTGCTAAGATTCACCAGTCTCACAAAAAATATATATAATATACATAATTTTTCAGGCAGCTAAGAGCCACTTTGGTTCCTGTCTTAAATAACCCTGGCTGCACTTTACAGATTTTGTATTAATAGAAAATAGCCTCTTGCCTGTCAGGTATTTATGGGTCAGCCTTATCAGAGACTGACTCCAGCAAACTGTATAAATAGAAGTGAATTTAAAAGAGGACAAAGATCCCATTACAAACTATTCTATTGATTTCACAAAAAAAAAGAATAAAAAAAAAAACCGGTGTAAATAAGGAACTTTAACAGTTTACATAGATGTAAGTAGCTAGGTCTACTTATCTGCTGATAATGTTGTTACTTTCACAGAGTAAGCTGTGCAATAATTTATAAACTGACAACCACCTGAATGTGAGGACCAAGAGGATGCAGAAAAAACAGAGATCTCTGCTGAGGATCAAAACCAGGTACAAGTGCAGTGATGCAATTCTCCTTTACAGGTGTTGCTTTGGAGATCATTGTTGGAAGGGAGAGGAATAGGTGACAGCATGGCTCAGTTATAGCTAAGACAGTAGGGGAATAGTTTAGTATCTAAGATGAGAATTAAGTCATGAATATCTTTAGAAAAAGGCTCAAAACTTTAGCCAGATGGATGTGACATTGCCATTGGTCATGTTTTAAAAAAGGAATTAGAGCAATAGAATAATTAATTTGAGGATACCTAGGAAATTGGGTGGATGTGTAGCTCACATAGTGTGAGCACATATTCTCTGGTGTATTAGAGCCTTTCTGTGGTGTGATGGCTCTAGCAGGGTCTTTTGCAGTCACTTTTAACGAGCACCAGCAACTAGAAGGTGCATCAAAGAAAAAAAACTTGAAAGCTCAACCCAGTGGAACTAAGAAGTGCTTATAGAACAGGTATAGAACTGCTACAACTCTAAGCCAAATGAGGCATACAGTGGCATACATATTTCTACAGATAAGTATGCACAGTGTGAACTAAATGCATATTTTTCAATTTCCGCCAAGAAAAGCAAACAAATAACAGGAAAGGTTTCAGACAAAATGGCCTTTTTATTTTTTATTTTTTTTTAAGTTTTTTTTGGAACAACCAGAATATCTTGGGTAAAGGCTGCCCACCAGGTTCACAATATTTTATAGTTCAGCTGACTGCATGCTTTTTCTGAGTAAAGGTGAAGTCTCTGAAGATTGAGAAAGCAAATTCAGCAGGAAAAACACTTTGATACTGTAGTTATGTCTATTCTAAAATGACAGGTTTCGTTGGGATGAAGTTATTCAAGATACTGCCCTAAATGGTGGAGGAGATTTTTCATTCTTCTGAAATATAACATGAAGGAGAATTATGTTGTTAAGATCCCATTATAAAAGATGCTTCTCCCTAAATTAAGGTGCAAGCAAGACCATATGGCAAAGTCAATTGTACAGATTTTATTTAACAGTAAATGTGAGGTAGAGAGATAAAAAGAAATAGGAAGAGGAAGGAGGGAGAGAGGGTCAGAGTGAGACACAGACAGAGAGATTAAGCAGAAGATATCAGCACATTTTGGACTCCTGTGGCATCCCACTGATCCTTCTTCAGCCTGGGCTTTGGTGGTGGGAGTCATTCTTACGGAGGTAACACTTTTATACAGTCCAGTCCCAGGTATCCATGGGCATAGATGCCATTCCCACAACTTGGGCTGACATGTGTATCCTTTCCCAGTTTTCTGCTATGCAGTTTTTTCTGTCTGGATAAAGTCTGAAGTTCCCACAGTTTGCACAGTGGCATTATGTCCGGTGTGCTAATTCCAAACCCTCACCTTTGTCAGGCCTGGAATTAATGCCTTCCTCTTCTGCCATCTGTGCTTATCTCAAGTTCCTGTTGTGGTGACCTATCTTATGGGAACTACGTTTTCAGACATGCAAATGCATTCTTTAAGTCCTCACACATGTGACACAAGGGCATTCAAAACCCCAAAGCTCTTTTCTGGGAAGGCTGAAGAAACCATGCAGTTATAGCACAACAAGTAATATTTCTGAGGTGACAACAGCTGATAAGCAGGTAAAGCAATGTTTTGGGACAAGAAACAACATTTGCAAGGAGATTTTCTTGTGCTGATAATATACTTCCTAAAATTAACTTGCACAGTTTCAAAAGATATTGACCTGCTCTGCATGTCCTAGAAGAATTTAAAAGAGATGAAACATGTTCTTAAACTGCATGTTCTCATTGCTTTCCACCCTTTCCAGGTTGATTTCTGGAGAAATTACACTTTATGACATATGTTCACATATTTTGTGGCAAAAATACCAGTGTTACTTCCTGGCCTATTGGTCCAGTTCCATTTACCTTGGTACAAAATCCAAATAAATGTAAAATGTTTTAAAATCCTGGTGAAATTAGTTAGTGAAAGAAAGGAAAAGGGCCCATACTAGTGCTGACTTTGAGGTATAAAGGCACTGAGAGACATTCTGGTAGTTGTACATAGCTGTGGGGCTCCTGGGAGATCTGGTGGCTGTTGGCCTGTGAGCACTAATGTGGATTATTCTCTGGCATTACATATTTTGCTACAATAATGGGTGATCCTATTACATAACTCAAAGCAGAAAGGCCTCCTCAAATCACTTAAAGTTGTGACATTTTCCACTTCTTCTAGCCATGCGATCTGGGCTAAAATCAGTACTGTATCTCCTAAAACATGCTAAAATGTTACCATATTATATATAAATATACTATATATAACATATATTATGTTACCATAATAATTTTAAAACTCAATTCTGAATTTTGTGCTCCAGTGATTTTTCAGTGTCTACAGTACATTGGGTGTTTAAGTTACCAGGCTCCTTTCTCCCTGCTATTTTTTTCTCATTTTGAAATCATTCTTTCTTTGGCACTTAGTTTCTTATTTCCTAGATGATTATTGATTAGTTTTTCTTTGTAATGCAGTATTTAGAAAAATAATGTCCTAACAGTTTTAAAACTCAAGGAAAAACCCCAAAACAACATGATTTAATATATGGAAGAAAATCTTTGAAGGCAGAATTTTTTTAAATGAGAAGACTCCTGTCTTTTTGAAAGTAAGTGTATATAAATCATGATTAGATGGTAGAAAAAACTTCCTCTGGTATCCAAGATGACTATACAATTATTGACTTCAAAGTAGTAATTTAGTTAAAGATAGATGCAAACCATGTAAGTCCTTTGCCACCTGGCATGTGGTCCTAGAGTTGAGCTTTCAGTACTTTCTCAAAATGCTGTCAATATAATGTTTTTTCAAATCCATTTTCTGAGAAAAATTATTTTAGGAATTGTAAATTTTAAGAGATTTAAATTTTAAATTATTCCATTTTAAGGGCAGCACATACTATGCAATTACTTATATCTGAATACTCTCTTTTGGCACTCTCTTAAGTCAGGCATGTTCTCAAATTAAGTCAGGCCTTTTCTCAAATAATTTGACCTAAACTGACAACTCCAAATATATGAATTTCCTGAGCATATTATCAGCTGGGAGCAGCTAGTAGTTATAATTACTTGTTAGCCAATATTGTACACAGAACAATTATGTTTGGAGAGTTACATAACCTTGGACTGGTCTGCAATAAGCTTGCAAATTTAGAAAGCAGTGAATGACCTCTGAGCATGTCTAAGACAAGAAATAATTAACAAAGAAATCTCCTGATGTGCTGTAGTATACCCCAATTTGCAGCTAAAAACAATTATTTTCTGTTTTAAATGTTAGCAGTTAAAGTATATCTACTTTGTCTTCTTTGTATGTCAGAATAAAATCAATAAAACTTGCGAAGAGCAATTAAAATGCAATAACAATCCCACTCAAATTTTTTTTTAGGCAATATGAACAACTAAGATGATGATGATCATTACCACCTCTATTAATTTTTCCCTGCAGAAAGGTAGATTTGCATATTTATGCTACAAATAGTGCACTTGCTAATACACACCTCCCCTTTCCCATCTCCACATCCACGGGGGTGCACACCTGGTGCAGCACCATTCCGCTCCCCAGCTCAGCAGAGATTTAACCCAGCACGCTTTGCTTTGCCCTTGCAGTGGGCAAAAGCTCCAGGTGTCACAGACACAGGGTTTGCACTGCCTCATGACAAGACTGAGGTGATGCTGCACTGGTGTCATCCAAATCCAAATATGGGTCTGGGCCAGAGCTCTCAAGCTGCTTGGTAAGCATCCCACGAGTAATACTTGAGCTACTCCTCCTGTGCGTGTACCCAGCCTAGCACGGAGCCAGGAGCTTTTGCTGCTGGTACTGTCATTAATGCTCTTACCTAAGCAAACTGCTTTTAGAAAGTGCAACGTAGGATATTCTTCCCTGTTGATAATTATAGTTTGGTAAGTATCACACTGCAATCAAGTGTTTCAGAAAGCCTGTTTCAATAAAAGGCAGTTCTGACCCTACTCACATTGTAATGTGTGCTTGTGTTGTCTTCAATGTTTCAGTCTAGGAAAGGAGAATCTACAGTGCAGCAAGAGAGAGAAGAATCTGTCTTGTAATCCAAACACGTAACTACTGATGAAAAAGGAAGATTTTTTGGTCTGTATTTGAAATTATTTGTGAATATTTGAATGCATTACAGGGCAACGCCATTTTCTGTACTTCCTGGCATTAAAACAATCAAAATGCATAAGAAGATATTCAGTCAAATAAACACAGAAGTCTTGATGTGACATCCAATACGTCTGCAGAAGTGACTGACAGCTTACGTAGTACTTCAAGACAGGAGCTAAACGAAAGGTTCGCTATGAATAATGTATTTGTCAAAACTGGTCCTGTCCTATTCACAAATTCCTATACTAGGAATAGTTTTTTGTTACATTTTTAGGAAAAAAAGTTTTGTATTGAAAGCTTTGACGTGAAAAATTTTGGGCTATCTAGGCCCTGTATATTCTATTGTTGACATGAATATTTGGAATTCCCTATTTGATTATCCTTTTAAGAGGAAAATAAATTATTTGGTATTCTTTTATTCATCAAATAAGGTTATAAAAACACATAAATATTTTTTGCCTGTTTTGATCTTCTTTTACCCAGCTGGCAGGAAGATAAAATGACAGAAATATATTTTAGGAACTAGGAGTTATAGCTTGAAAAAATATAAGGACATTTAAAACTGATATTGTTTTTTCCATCTTCTTTTTCATTTAAAATTGCTTCTTGGATAAAAAAAACCTATAAATTCATAACCCAGATTTATTAGGTTCTGGAATGCTTGAAGTTCAATTTTCTCATTACTCAAAAGCAGAGAAGAAATTATAAATTTTTGAACCTTTATGATTTCAACATTTTCTGGCTTAAGTGTCTAAGCTCCAGGACTTTGGACGGGGATTTTTTGAGGTGAGACAAGCTAAATTCATAGAATTTCCTGTCCTTCAGCCCTTAAGATGTGGTGGTGGTGGAGGGATGATACAGCACAGGGAATTCTGTGTAAGTAAGCATTAGTTTTGTGCAAAACAGTTGGGAAACCAGTGCCTGTCTTTTCACTCAGGAGTCTCTCTCAGTATACCACGTTTCCATAGCTGTATATAAACCAAAGCATGTTTTCAAGAAGCATATGCATCAAATTTAATGGTCTTTGGTTGTATCATAGTGTGTTTCCTCCACATATTTAATCTCATATGAAAAGGATGTCTGTCTTTAATACTGTCAATCAGATCAGATGACTACAACTATCACTGCGGTTAAACCCAAGTGTTGCAAACAGATTGTGGGACTGGAGCTGGTATTGAGGCACGTAGTAGGAGTTTTACATTAATGATTGATAGATTTATGCAGCCAGTTAACTTTTTTATGCCAGCAGCTATATTTAGCAAGCACTAAAATACTTTGAAGGTCTACGACATTTGCCATTGCTTGATTCTGTCTCATATTTTAGTCATATACCATTTGGAGGTTTGCTTGTGAATTGTCTCATTCTCCAGTTTTGTCCTTTCCCTGTAATCAAGTTAGTTCAGAAAAGCGAGTATGTACTATTGCAGATGTTTAGAAACCACAACCAAAAAAATGCTTGTTATTAGCTGCAACACTGATTTTTTCTTTTCCAAAGCTGAACATAATGACTAGTAAAATAAGCATGGATGACTGTTTCACTTTTGGCTAAAGTTACTTAGTTTTTTTTTTCTCAGAGAATAGTATCTTCCAAGAGATGATTTCTAAAGTAATGCATTCTGAGCTATGCAATATTTTTCTTCAACATGCAAGATCAGGCTTATTGCATCTTATTATATGGGTCATATGGACATAACCAAAACAGCAAGAACTGAAATTTAAGGACTTATAAAAAAATTTTAATAAAATGCCCCACTTTCTGAACATTTCTGTTTTAATACTCTGTGTTCTAAAAATCCAGGAAGACAGAAAAACTGAGGGATATAGATGGGTCTGTAATAACAGAGGACATGTGTGACTGGCAGAATCTGTGGCTTGACAACTGTCATGTCCAAATTCAATTTTAAAATATATTAAGTGAACTATTCACTGACATTTATGATGAATTTTAATCACCTTATTTTTAGTGTGGATTACATATTCCCAGTATTTGCATCTTTATTCTGCAATTCATATTTCATAATGACTCGAAAAATGAAAAGATATGAAAAAAGTACTTGAGCAAATAGAGTGCAACTTTGATGAAATTTAGGAAGGAGTCCAAAAATTATATCCACAAAGCAACTATGTCTACTCAGATAAATATTATCCTGAACATTAAGATGGTGAAGTACTCCAAGGCTTCAAGTGCTGTGGTGACAAAACCATCTCATCTCAACAATGTCTTGTCATCTGTTTAACATTTCAGCTTCTTTGTCATTCACAAAGGCAGAAATTTCAATGCTCAAGGACTAAAAATGCTCAGAAGAAACCTTATGAACATTCACCATATTGAATTTAGCAGTAAATGTGCAATGTGGCTGTATTTACTTAAAAGCACAGTTAGGGAAGGTAGTACTGCATACCAATATAAGGAAAAAACTGTGAAGGGAGAAAAGGTCAGTCTTTGACTACAAAATTTATTTTATATTTGTGCAATAAATGAAAGAGTTCCATCTTATCCCATCAAAAACATCTCTGTTTTTCTGCCAAGCTAAAGACTATGCTGAGAAAGACTTTTCATCCAGTCTTCCTGGTGAAGGTGTAACACAGTACGGCAGAGAGCACCAGGTTCGTAAGTACTAAAAAAGGTTCAAGTGAGCAGGACGTTATCTCCAAATCACTGCTTACTTAAAATCTATATATTTACTGGAAAGGGAAAAATGTGTGGCTGTGTTGAAGCCCTGCTGAAAGACAGTGTCAAGGAGTCTTTAAAGACAGATGAATAAACAGCTCTGGTAGTGTAAACCAGTACCCAGGACTGTCCTCTCTTACCATCATGGAATTATAATCTTGGCTGTGAATTCTGTCATGAGAGGTGAAGTATACCTGGTAAATACATAGACTTACTGCTGGACTCATGGTTAGGACTATAACACAAGCAGGGAGAAAAAGGTATAGTTTGGAATGGTTTCAGATGTAGAAGAACTTACATAGAATGTAATTTCATAACATGTGCCAGTTTCTGGCCAATAATCAAGTGCTTTTCAAGTATTCTTAGGTACATCCTGCATAGCTGGGCAAATAATCTTTTACAAACATATGAATATTCCAGCAGACTGTGTACAGTCTTAAATCCAACATGTGTTTCTAGTCAGAGAATCCCATAGCAGGAAATAGCCTTGGTAAGTAGCATTTCAGATGCCCTCATTCCAGAACTTGAGGCTCTTCCACTTGCTATGCACATGCAGTGAAAACATGTCTGTACTGCCTTTATGGAGATTTTAGGTGCTTGATTCAGACTTATGTAATAAATATCTGTAGGTAATACAAAAAATAGTGCTATTTTGAAGTGGTTCTTCACAGGTTTAAGAAGCCCAGAGGTTCTTCATGGTGCTGACTATTCCAAACTACATTTTTCCCCCCCGTATTTCCTAATCCCAGGAAAAGGGCATTTAAATGGCATACATCTTGGTATGGCTCCAGCTGATATGGATATTGAAAGATAAAGCTATCAAAATATGAATTTTTGACAAGAAGATTACAGAAATTCTATTTAAAAGACTCTGAAAGCATGTCCAGAATATATAAAAATATATTGAGTTTTCTAAATTATATTCCAGTGAAGATAAGAAAGTATTCTTTCTCTTCAGAAAGTATACATGAAAACGAGTCCTGCAAGTGTAAAAAAAAAGTCACATTTGTCTTCATTTTAGTCATTCAGGACGCAAACTGAGGTTTTGATTTGGATTTTAGTGATGTGAATGGCATAGATCTATGGCCTTCTGTCACATGCCATGGAATCAGAAACACTGGGGCTAGAAGTGACCTGAAGAACTTTACTTGTCCATCAGTCTCTCCCAAGGCCTGATAAAGCCTCTTTCCAAAAGATTTGTATAACATATTCTTACAGATCTTTCACGATGGATGTTCTGCAATGTCCTTACTCAGTACCTCCAAAATCCAACAAGACCTAAGCATTCTGAAGGTTTCTGTGGTTTATTTTTTTCATTAAGAATGAACTCAAACCTCAACTCACCAGCTGACATTACTGGATCCTCACCAAAATTTAGGTCTCTGTGGTGCAGATGAGAGGTTTATGTAAAGTGAGATTTAAATACCATCACAATTAATAACATATAAAACCTCAAAGAGTTCTATTGATATTACTGAGGATATTAATGGAATATATTGTTATACTACATGAAAAAGGGGATCACAATCTGCCCCTTTAATAAAATTGTTAGGCTAAGGTGATTATTTTGATCTTTTTTTTTTTAAATATGGCTTTGATAAGTCAGGTTTTATTCTGCAGGACATTGTTCACAGCAACTGAGATACTGACCAAAGTAAAAAAAAAATATATTTTTTTTATATATTATGGTAATTGCATTCTCATACAGACTCAATTTTCTGTAGTAGTGGTAATATAGTACCTTTACTATAAAATAAACATGTATGTCATGTTGGCGTTTCTTATATAAATGGATGAAAGATCCTAATTCTCTTTTTGATGAAGTTTTGCTGTCAACCAGTTGCTTTGCATAATTGGGGTGACAGATGCACTTTATTGTAGCAGCAAATTCACTTTGTAGCACATTTTGTAAGACGGTACAATGGGCCTGGATCTTGGCCAACATCAATAATGGAATAATGAACTTATACAAGCAGCGGGGAAATTGCAGTTGTTTTAATGAAAATGCCACTTCTCATGCCTGTCCTGAGGTTATTCTGCTCAACAGCTGCTGTTAGGACAGAGGATTTTAATGAAAAATGCTCAAGTATTTTTGTTTGAGAGAGGTAAGAAGTAACACGGGAAAGTAAGATTGTGAAAGAGCATCAAAGAGCAGCTCCCCCCATATTATGCACAGAGAAAGTGCAGGATGACTACTGAGCCACTACTTATAGGAGTAAGTCTTTTTTGTATGGCCCTATAAACAAGCAATGCTGTCAAAAATGGTTCTCCATCCTGACTGGAGGTCAGACAAGAAAACACATCCTGGTCTACAGGGTTTTCCTGCACTGATGCTTTCCTCATCTACATTGTTCACTCACCTGATCATCAGAGATTTGTCTACACAGTTATCTTGATTCATTGTTGCCAGCCTGAATGGAACAAATCCAGAAGAAGAGCAGCATCACTCACAGGAGTTCTGTGAAAAGTGTCAGTGCATGTCACAGCATTAATTCAGGCTGGTATTGATGTGATTTCTCTTTCTGACAGTTGATCAAAAGCTCACCTATCAAAAATCACTGCCTCTCATAGCTGCTGCTTAGAAGATAACTTGCAGTGTAATGCTCTTGAAATGTGATTTTGTTTGAGGTACATTAAGGTTTTTTTTTTTTTTTTTTTTTTACTCAGTGAGTAAGGAGATAGAAGACACTTGCTGAAAACTAAAGTTGCTTTATGATATAATATCTCTATTATTCCATGTGATTTTGCAAACCTGTCCTTAAATAAGCATGATGCAATCTCCTCTGAAGTTTCACAGGTTCATAGAGTCATTACATTTGGAAAAGACCTCCAAGATCATAAAGTCCAACCTTCAACCAAACACCACCATATCAACTAAAGCATAGCACTGTTATCTTCTTCTTGAATATTTCCAGGCAAAGCAACTTCACAATCTCACTGGGTAGACTGTTCCAATTCCATCTTTCAGTGACAAAATTCTTCCTGCTGTCCAACCTGAACCTTCCCAGGCACAGCTTGAGACCATTTTCTCTTGTCCTGTTGCTGGTTGCTTGGGAGAAGAAGTCAACTCCTTGCTACAATTCTTCTCAGCCAGTTGTAGAGAATAAGGTCTCCCCGAGCCTCTTTTTCTCCAGGCTAAACACCCCCAGCTTCCTCATTTGATTTACTCTCTAGAACCTTCACTGGCTCTGTTTCCCTTTCTGAACTTGCTCCAACACCTCCATGTCTTTATTGAAATGAGAGCTGGCTAACAGAGGAACAGAGGTACAGCCTCAGTTTTTTGCTTAATATTACAGAGATACTGAAACCTACAGTTCACAGTAGACCCAAATGGCAGGAAAACCATAACAGCTGGAATATTCTTTTAGTGCTACAGTGCTAGGGTGAATGTTCTTTCAGGCTAAAGTGCCTCTCTTTTATCTTCACCGTACAGTGAAAAGAAAACTTAATCAATATCTTTGGTGATCACAATTTGGAGAAGCACAATTAAAAACTGCTTCATTAAAAAGGCTTCTTAATAAGTTCTACAGTAAATTGCCATCTCAGAATAGTTCCTGAGCCTGTTTTCTAAATATGCAGATTTCAATTTTGTGTGTTTACATTGTATACACATAGATTTTAATTCATAGAAGTCCACAAAAAGATCAAGTAGGTTACATCGTTGTTTTTGTTCTTTCCTGTCCTCCCACAGGCTAAGCTTTCTGAAATACAGACAACTTGTCTGTCATTTCAGACTGTTTAGATCTCTTCAGAGAGAAGTTGAACAGATTTGACTTAAAGATACCACCCAGATCTGGCTAAGTACACCATCATTGCTGATTAGACCACAGTGCCTGTATTGCATTGCTTTCCTGATATAAAAAGCCCAAAATTCTGAATTTTTATATTCTCCTCAAAATACTTCTGTGTGATAGCCATCTTACCTCAGCAAGAGGGAGCAGTGCTGGTCCTCAGAACACTCTGTCATAATGTTTTGTGCCTTTGACTTGATGAATTTTATTCATTTTATTGACCTGAAAAGAGCAGTAACTTCCATTCATTTCAAAGGACCATTTTTGTACGTACAACACCTCCTTTTGGATAGCACAGTGTTTAGTTCATGTGAGGCCAGAAGCTTCAGGCCCATCTGTGAAGACTGTTGTGCTGAACACAGTTCCATCATCAGCACCACAACATTTCAATAATTATACACAGTGAATAATGTTTTTTCTTTAAATAATCCTCAAGGAACTTGTTTTCCTTTGTTTGCTTGTGTTTTGTTTTTTTTTAATGTATTCATTATTTTTTATTCACTATTTGCTATCTAGTATTTAGTAATTGGCGTCTTTTAGTGTTTGCAGGTCATCACTGCACAAAACTTCAGAAAAAGCACTACCTTTTAAATAAAAGAAGTTCTGCCTTTTGAGCAACATCAGAAGGAAGCTCATGTTTGATGTAGTTCGAGTATTTGATTTTTTTTTATTTGAGGCTTTTTTCCTTAGTTCATTTAGCTCCTTGATATAGAATCATAGAATTGTTTAGGTTGGAAAAGACCTTCAAGATCATTGAGTTCTACTGTTAACCCAGCACTGCCAAGACCACCGCTAAAGCACATCTCCAAGTGCCACAACTACATGTCTTTTAAATGCCTCCATGGATGGTGACTCAGCCACTTCCCTGCTCAGCCTGTTCCAGTGCTTCACAACGCTTTCTGTGAAGGAAGTTTCTAGAATATCCAATACAAATGTCGCTTGGTGCAATTTGCTATTTCCTCTCTGTATTCATAA
>NC_031770.1:90454726-90457537 GCF_001522545.3 Parus major
TTTTTTTTTTTTTTTTTTTTTTTTTTTTTTTTTTTGTCTTTTGTATCAGTGGCCAGATTAAGTTCTAGTTGGACTTTGGCCCTTCCAATTTTCTCCCTGCATAATCTTATGACATCTTGGACTCCTCCTGAGTTGTCTTCCTCTTCTTTCCAAAGATCATAAAATGCTTTTTTTTTTTCCTGAGTTCCAGCCAAATTTCTCGCCAGCAGCTTATCTTTCAGCACACAGGAGCTCCTGGTCTTTGAGATTTCTCTCTTGAAGAATGTTCATCCTTCCTGGGCTGCTTTGCCCTTCAGGTCTGCCTCTCAAGGAACTCTGTTACCCAAACTGCTAAACAGGCCAAAGTCTGACCTCCACAAGTCCAAGGTGGCCATTCTGTTGATCCTCCTCCTTATTTCCCCAAGAACCAAAAACTCCATCATTTTGTGATTTCTGTGCCAAAGAGGCCTCACATCACCCACCAGTCCATCTCTGTTCATTAACAGCACTTCCAGTGTGGTGTTTCTCCTGGTTGGCACACTCACTGACTACGTCAGGAAGATCTCTTCCACACCTCAGGATCTTCTGGACTGTCTTCTCTCTGGTGGGTCGTATTTCCAGCAGATATTTGATAAATTGAAATCCCCCATGAGAACAAGGATTAGCAAATGTGAAACTTCTTTAGAGCTGCTCTGTAATGATTTCTGAGTGTTCAGATCAGGTTATTGGAAGGTTTTGAACTTTTGCATTAAAAGACAGAACTGAGAGGTTTTGTGATTTGCTTTCTTTAACTTCTGGTCTTATGAGGGTTCCCAGCTACCTTTCAGCATCCTTAGAGAAGGCAGTCTGACACAGAAAGAACACCTTTACATCTGGGCTTAGCTACACAGGAAACATTTCCCATGTGTGAAAGACTTAATACCAAACAGCTAACTTGGTGTCTTCTCCTCCAGGAGGATGATATAGTGAGAATCCAGATGGAAATAATTACTAATATTTAATCTCAGTTTATAACCCAGAAGTAGATTTGAGAAACTTCTTAAAACATATATGCTTGGAAGACTCAAGTTATTTATTTAAAATGGTACTGATGAGGAGCAATTTAGCCAGTATTTCGAACTGATTATTGATACATTTTCACAAAATTGAGTTTTTTAGTAAATCAGGAGATTCGTTCTTTTTTAAAGACACAAAAGGAATGGTTCAAGGTAAGTTGGAGCTCAGGAAGCAAGGGAAAATTTGCTATCATTGCCTGTGAAAACACTGAGATGAGAAACTATTCTGAAGAAGGACAGAAACGTTCCTGGCATGCAGGAGATCAAAAGAACTCTCCTGCAGGTCTAAAAATGAACACTTGCTCCGTGGAGAGTAATTATTTTGGAACAACCAGCTGAGACACAGTACCTTGTGGGACCAGAAGAAGTTACAACTAGCTTCATTATCATCAGGAGATCAAAAGATTTTAAGATAGATGAGCATGCCAGCTGCTCTCTCAGGAAATACTGTCCCTTTGTTACAATAGCTTAACACTTCCATTTTAAGAAGGCAGTTATGTATCTATGTATGATTTGTATCTGAGTCATAAAAACTGCAGGTACCCGAACATAGTCAGACTTACTGAGAAAATTTCTTCTCCCCTGAAGTAATGTTACCCAGGTGTTAGCTGAGTACAAGAAAAACATAAATAAACTCGAGCAAGATTGGCCAGGAGCTGGAACAATTTTCCTGTGAAAAGAGACTGAAGAGTTGGGCTTGTTAGGCCTGGAGCACGATGGGTCTGGGGGGATCTTAATGCTGTACTCAGCTATCTAATGGAAGGAAATAAGAGACAAAAGAGATGGACTCTTAGAGGAAGAATGAGAGGACAGGAGCTGGAAGATGGCAGATTATGGGTCAATATTAGGGGGAAAAACACCACGAGTGTGATCAAACATTGCAATGAGTTTCCAAAGAGGCTGAGGGATCTCCATTCTTCAATATATTCAAAGCTCATTTGGAGAAGTCCAAGAGCAGCCAGCACTAAGGGAACCTGCTATAAGCAAAGGAGTTTAAATTGCTAAAGGTCCTTCCAACCTGCATAATTCTGTGGTTATAACCCATGGGTTAAAGTACAAACAGGATCTTTACTTTTGCTGGCTGCCTGACACCCCAGACTTTTGCTCTTTCCTCCCTTCTCAACAGACGAGGGGCAGAACTAAAATAGAAAAGCTCATGGAATGAGATAGGGCATCTTAATATTCATTACTTCCCACTGGCAGGCAGATGTCCAGCCACTCTTTGGGCCTCCACACCTAGAGCAGTTGCTTGGAGCCAAAGAGCATAGCCAGAACTACACCCACATTTTTGCCTCTTTGCCCTCAGCAGCAAATTGCAATGTCATATGGTATGGAATGTCCCTTATGTCAGTCTGGGTCAGCTGTCCTAGATGTGTTCAGCCTCTTGCTCACCCCTAACCTGCTGGCCTTTGGAGGGGAGAGAAAACCTTGATGCAGTGCAAGCAATGCTCAGAAAAAGACCACACATTGGTGTGTTCTCCACACTATTTTAGCTACAAATGCACAGCACAATATAGGATACTGTGAGGAAATTTAACTCCATTTTAGCCAGAAACAGTACACTGGAATATGACTGTGCAGGATACAGACTTGTTGCTTGAAAGAGATATCCACAGGGATGGATCAAAAAATACAGTTTACCCTGAACGATGACAATACTGTTGTCCAGATAGATCTACTTATTTCTATTTCTATTTCTATTTCTATTTCTATTTCTATTTCTATTTCTATTTCTATTTCTATTTCTATTTCTATTTCTATTTCTATTTCTATTTCT
>NC_031770.1:90457552-90564654 GCF_001522545.3 Parus major
TCTATTTCTATTTCTATTTCTATTTCTATTTCTATTTCTATTTCTATTTCTATTTCTATTTCTATTTCTATTTCTATTTCTATTTCTATTTCTATACAATTGATCAGACATTAATGCACAGTTGAATGTGACCTTAGGATGTACATGCATGAGAAGAAAATTAAATATTGTGCTCCCAAAGTGCTACGCAATCACTAAAATTTAACGGAAAGAACTTGGACATCTCAAGGATAAATTGCATAGGAAAAACCCCTGGAATTAAATTATTTTTTTCACATGTTAGTATTGATTGTACTGCTTGAGTGGTGAGAATTGCAGAACAGCAAATCCAATTAGCAATTTTTAAAATAAGAAAATATGCTTTGCTGGCCAAAGCTTGTTTTTGGGTTTTTTTCATCCAAGTTTTGCTTTCCAGCTTTAATGCCTAATCCTCAAATGTACTGCTGAGTACATTTATTGATAATTCAGAAGATCTACCTACCAACTGCTTCTGAATTTTCTATAACACAATGGGTGTTGTTTATCTTTATCAAAGTCAGTCTTCTCAGCTTTAAGGTGCACCTCCCTAACTCCCTCTGCACTTCTGCCTTCCTGACAGTTCAGTATTCACAGAAGTGCACCTAGGCAGCCAGAAACAGTAGATTTGTTCAAACAGAAAAGAAACCAACCTGACACCTGATTGAGAGAACTGGCTGAGATGGGTTGTCTAGCAAGCAGATCACACACTAGGGGTCTCTGATTATACACTGGACTTCTCCATAGTACCTCCTGAGGAAGAAAGTAAAAAAAAAACAAACCAAACACCAACCACCACAAACTGATATTTCTGAGGGGCATTTTCACTATCTTTCCTAAGGACAGTTGAGCCAATATCTGGTGAAGAAGGACTTCTGAATACAGATTAGTTCTTAATGAACAGGGTATGGAGTGTGAGTGATATAATCTATAGAGAGTTTGTAGAAGAATCAATAGTTAAAGAAACAATATAGATATTAAGATCTGTAGAACTGAATTATCTGTGCTACAAGGTAGATAGATGAAAACAGCTGTTTCTTGTTCTAATATCCAGGTGGAAGGCAATTTCCACTTTTCATTATTCAGATAAGTAAAATCCAGACAAAGTTTATTTACCACTAGTTCAAACTAATCTGTTCTGTTACAAGTTTTTTTAGCTTAAACCATCTCTTCTCTGCCCCTCTCATCTGTCACCCTGATGATTTTACAGACTGATTTCTATATTTTATTTCCTAAATTAAATAAATGTAATTTTTACTCAAGTGTCCTTTCCAAACATAAGATCTCCATTCAGTTGCCCATTTCTAGCAAGATTTCTCTGCACACATTCCAGTCTAAATTAATATCTCTTGAAATGGATGAATAAAACTATGATGTATATAAGTGATCACTAATAGTTTAAACAATGTTAATGATTGCAAGATGAAATCAGACTAGCACTGAGAGGCTTTTCAAGGTGTTTGATTCAGGTGGCTGAGTTAAAAAAAAAACCAAACAACATTATCTAATCACAGCAGAAGTAATTTTTGTCTTTTCTTGAGTCAAATGCCTTGGATGAACTTGCAGTGTAAAATTAAAAGGAACAAAAGTCTATTTTGACACTAGGACTTTCTCTACGGAAATATTTCAAGTGACAAGATGAAAATAAGAGTCCCAAACCTCTCTTTATATCTAGAGTTCAGTAGGAACACCATTTGGACCAAGGAAAGAAGAAGAAATTAAGGATTAATAGATAAAATGCTTTTATTGTGTTAGAAAACGTTTCTGTATGAAGAAAAAATTTGCCATGCTTTGCTCTATGTGAGCTAAAAAGAACTCACATAGGATATGTAAATTGGTGTCAGTCACAAACAAAAATAATGAGTAAATGAACGAACCAGAAGTGTTGCTTGACAGCTGGCTGAACATGAGCCAGTGTGTTTCCAGGTGGCCAGGAAGGCAGTGGCATCCTGGCCTGTGTCAGCAGCAGTGTGGCCAGCAGGAGCAGGGCAGGGATTGTCCCCCTGTCCTGGGCACTGCTGAGGCCACACCTGGAGTGCTGTGTCCAGTTCTGGGCCCCTCACTGTGAGAAAGACACTGAGGGGCTGGAGCGAGTCCAGGGAAGGGCAGCGGAGCTGGGGAAGGGTCTGGGGCACGAGTCCTGTGAGGAGCAGCTGAGGGAGCTGGGGATGTTTATCTTGCTTAGCCATTGTGGGGGGCTTGAATTTGATGATCTTTAAGATCCTTTCCAATCCAAATAATTTTATGATTTTATATTATTGTGAATCATTTCAGTAAAAATATAGAGATTTTTTTTCTAGATAGGACTATTATGGATCTTAATGCAATGGCACTCACTTTATTATAGGTTTCTTTTCAGAATTTGAAAAAACAGATGATCAAAACAAGAAACAATAATTTGTTTAATAAGTCTCATCCATGGTCTGCTACTGTTACTTTGTCAGGAAAATTCCTGAAAAAATAAGGTTTTTTTTAAAAAAAGTAGAGACATTAATTTAATATGTGACTTAATGACGAATGCTCCCACTTTCTATATTAAATAGTTGCAATCACCAGTGCTTACATTCTACTATCACATGAATGGCATTAAGAATGGATAGTCAATCCAAGACAGCAGTCATTGCAAAAAAACCCTAATAAAGCCTCCTACTTAGAAAAATGCACACAGTTCTAGTAGAAATATCTAACAAAATAAAAAACCCAGCAGAGATAATTTAAGCTCTGAAACGGTAAATTTCTGAAAACTTCCTCTTTTCTTCTTTTAAGGGAAGTTATTAAACAACACACCTAAAAAGAGCTGTTGCCACTCAGTCATTGTCATGTTGTCAGTTTTAGGGCCTAAATGATGGTCTGAGCATTTCAGTTTTGGTCAGGAGATGAGTTGTTCAAAACTGAAGTTTACTTGCAGGAGTTCTGGCTAGTCAAACATGAACACTTTGATATAGTAACTGGGTTAGTTTTGCCTTGACTTTTCCTCTAGCATTCCTCTTGATATTAATGGAAACTTGGGTCAAAACTCTAAACATAGATGAAGCATAATTGCATGCAATTCTTGTGATTTGACATATCTATTGCCACACCAGTAGAAAATACCATTATCCCAAATATCTTCCAGCAATTTTCCCTGTGCTCTTTCAGTGTTACTAATTTGTGATTTTCAGTATGGCTTGTTTTAGTAATATTGACAAGTGGCATATAACCACTCAATCAAGCATATCAAGTCCTTTAATTTAGCCTAATTCAGGCATCAATGAAAGGTGTGAAGCTTTTACATTTGCTCTACTGAAACTAATGTCCATCAGAAAGCAAATTGATTTTCGGTTTCAATACAAATCAAAATTTCATCACATGAAAAAATGTTGTCAACTCTGCTAAATTGGTAATGAATGAACAAAGTAAAGCAAGAGCTGAATAACTGCCTTACATTTTCCTTTTCACTGGTGTATAATTTCTGGCCATTCAGAGTAATTTTCTAAAGGATGAAAAGCTTCAGTCATTTTTTATATGTCTACTTTGTTGAACACTTCAGACATACCTTTAGCTCATATTCTACATTATGGTACTTCACACAGGCAAAATGAATTCTGTATTCTAAACATTTCTGTTCTGGCTAATAGCCAAATGCAAGAGAAAAAAAAAAAAAAGTAAAGAATGGAGAAGATAAATCTGCCAAACTGTGTAACCCAAATGTGACTTTAGCTTCCATTTTGTGAAAGGTACATAGATGGCTTGCACAGAAACAACTTAGAAGAGTCTTTAAAATCAAATAAGAACGCATGATGATTATGTCTATGTGTATAATTCCTCTGTTTAAGGAAGTTATAATTCTCCTAATAACACTGATTAAGAGACGTGTCTGCTTTTGTTCTCTTTATATTGTTAGTGATCTAAGTAATCTTAAACTGTTCTACAACAATTAGAGTATAAAGACTGAAAAACATCTGGTATTGCTTTTAGTTAATGTTTTTACTTATCTGAAATTCTGCAAGTAATACAGATAGAATAGGGTCAAACAGTTAATCCTTGATATCATCTCTAACATTTTCAAAACATTAATCTTTTGGGTGTATTTTCTTCTATGCTGATCTATGCCTGCAGATCTACATTGCTTCTAACAGGCTTATGAGCAAGTTAATACCACAGAATCATCTGCTTTATACAACTGTGTCATGGTTTAGGAATCATATTAGTGCCCCCACTAAAATAAAAAACCACAAGCTGCTGCTCCCCCCAACCCCTTCCAGTGACAAACAAAAGGCAGAGATCCCAAGCAGAGATAAGAAGAATTTACTGGAAATAGCAATGCAGTAAGAAAACCAACAGTAACAGCAACATTAAGAGCAAAAGTATACAAAAGAGGGTGATTCATATCCAGAAAATGCTCACTGACTGACCAACCTACCTGGCACTGCCCAGCCCTCTGACTGGGACAGAACACAGAACAAAACGGCCTCAGGACCCTTTGCATGAGTGTTTCCCCCAAGCCCAAGCCCATGAAATCCAGTGGCAGACAAACCCTCTGGTCAGGCCTCTGACAGAGTTACCCCACTGCTCTGTTTGCCACTTGCTGCCCCTGAAAAGGACAAACTGAGCCACCTTCTTCCTCCACCTGAATCTACTCCCACCTTCTCAGAAGTGAGAATTCCCTAATCCCAGCCCCAGCCATGGTGTCAGTGGCAAAGAACAACAACCTAGACATGCCCACATGGCTCTAGGCTCCACACCCTCTCATGTCTTTGGCAGAAATTAGGACAAACTATAAAACAATTAATTGCAACAATGTGCAATGTCTCTAGAGCACTGTTCATTTTTGCAGAAGCTAAACTATTAATCTAATTTTATTTAATTAAGTCTGCCCTGCCCAAGATTTTCCCAAGAAATCTCTACACTGAATCGGTATCTTCATGGCCTTCATGTTTATTTACCATTCTGTGATATTTTGAAGTGCAACTTCCCATTGATTTCTAGAAAATGCAATTTAGGAACGGTATGCCTTGCCTTACCAGTGTTAGAACCCTCAACAGATTCACCAGTTGTAGAATATCCTTCTTATCTTATGTGGTATTCATAAGACATCAGAATATAGTAGAGTTACATCAGGATTAAGTATATGTGTAGGAAAGGTCTGATCCTCATCCCTGTTTAAATTTTATTTATCATGTCCTTCTCCTTGACTTCTACAAATCTAGTTGATTTTCAGATGAAAAAATTTCTATCCAATTAATAAAATTCAACTGCCATCAAATATAGATCTATGTTCATACACTGATTAATTTATAACTCAGTTTGCATCTTCAGCTCAGCTAGTTCTGTCTCTGAGCCTCAGGTGGGCTTTTTCTGAAATGTTTACTTTTCATTTTAGAGATCTTAAACTAAATCATGCTAAAACTGGAACAGTGTTTGGCCATCCTCCAGCCCCATCTCTTTTCTCCATTCTTAATTGCAGCATAACTGAGAAGCACCTGAAATTACACACATACTTGCTGAAAACGCTTTGAAAGATGCCTTTATGCATGCTACACAACAATTTTCTTGCTGCTGTATTCTCCTAAGATATGTGGATGATTTTGGCTTTCAAAAAATCCCAAGACAAGGACCTAGACCTTATTTGTCTCAGTTCTTGCATAAATGATCTAAAATCAAACTTTTCAATGTAGGATGGACAGAGCCATCCTTACATAAGACTGGAACTGAAGCAAAAGAAGACTTCACATTGTCTTTGGAGGCAGAGCTGCAGTTATTTTCTTTGGAGAAAGGATGCTTTCTGAATCATAAGTGGATGAAGATACTTGGTTCATAGACTTGGGCATATTTATAGTAGTTGGGATGCACGTAAAATTTCCAGTTAGTTGACTGGAATTGGTCTACCACTCATTGTGCAAACAACTTTCAAGCTCCCCTTTAGAAACAGAATACATACAAGTGTATATGTGTGAAATCTTTCACAGGCAGACAGGAATTTTCCACCTATCATCTTTCTGAGACACACAGCTAGCAGCCAAATCTTGGCCAGAATCTCTCTGGCCACACTAGGAAGGTACATGGTAGAGCCAGTTCAACCCTGTTGGATTTGAATATGTCTGGCACTTTGGTGGGATCTAAATCTTGTCCTTGCATTACAGTTCTTTTCTGCAATTCAACAGCAGTAGACATTGTGTTTTCTTTTGGAGGTCATGTACACACAGGGTAAGATCGAGGTGACTCCAAGATAATTTAAGGAGAGGAGAATCTCTCCCACAGCACCCATTTCTTTTCTTATGCTGCTGTACACAGAAATGCCAAGCCCCATCTCCAACACATTTACCTCTATTTTCCTGTGATAGGAATTGTCTGGTATTAGATTAATTCAAATTTCTTCCTGTAGTGGCATCATATTCAAATCTTCTTGAATTTCTTACTTTGTAGAATGTCATCTCTGAATGGAAATAAAATCAGTAAATCTAGTTTAGTTAAAATCCAGTCATGATCTCCCCATTTTAGAAGCTCATTACTGTGGACTAGTTGTCTACTGTGACAGCATTTCATTATCTTGAACTGGAAAGGCCAAGAATGATGTGTGCCTGTCAAATCTGAACAGGAGGAAGCTATTTGTGCTGGTTTTGGTATGCTTCCTAACTCTAAATGTAGTGGGAAGAGACCTGCTGGTTTTATTGAACTTTGACAATGAGCTTCTGCCCATCTGTGTTCAAATTGTTTAAGCCTGATATTTTTGTCAAATCCATGGGTAAGGGTTCTGTGTATGTTTCTGCATGTAGATTTACTACGTGGATTTTTAACTTCCTTGATCACAAATATAAAAGTGTGTGAACCAGAATCATCTCCATTTTTCATTTCAAGTGGATCCAGTAAAGTTTATTTAATTCATCAATACTTTTGAAGCCCTCAGGGTATAGAAAATAAAAAGGGATGCATAAAGTAATTAAGATTTTTGAGCTGAGCAAAAGAACTGAATACTAAACTAAAATAAAACTAAAATACTACTATATTATTAGAATGCTGGAAGTAGGAAAAAAAAAGAAAATGTTGTAAAGAAGGCTCTTTTAAGAGCTGAAAGATTGTCAGACAAGATCATCATTTAGGGTTTTACAAGGGTGGCTTCCTATGGGACTCTAAATACAGAAATCTCACTCTACATCAGTAGAAAAGTAAATTCAGTAGTAAACCCAACAGCATTAGTGGTGCTTGGGAATTTTGAAGTGAATGCTGCATTAAGCCACTCTTACAAGATGGAATGGAAAGTGATGTAGAAAGAAAGAGCAACAAAATGCCAATGGTATGGTCTCTTGAGCAAAAGGATGGCAGGATATTTTATATATTGTAGACAAAAGCACAGACCCCTGAAAGCAAAATCCTCTTTTGAGACCAGAAATACCAGTATTTTAAATTTACCTCAAGATCTATGGCAGTTAACGAAATTACTATTGTGACATTATTCACAGAAACAAAAATATCTCATCTATTCCTATAGGTGAGAAATACTTGCCATCTACAATGACTTTTTCCTTGTTCCTCTGCTTTTAAATTAATATTTATTGAGCCATTTCTCTGGTTCTGATAATACTCTCCAATATAGTTGTGTGATTCTAGAATAGGTTTCATCAACAGTGATCAGTCTGAGGTTTTAAAGATACTAAACAATGTAGGTGAAAGTGTGCTCCAAATTTATGTACTGGAGTTTTAGCATGGCATAATGGAGAGACATTATTTATATATTGTTGAGCTGATGGAAAAGGGAGAATTTACTCTGTAGTACACAAATGTTAACATTTAATCCTGAAAATGCAAAAAACTCCCATGCCATCTTCTGATATTGTGTTTGTTTGCATTCTTTGATAATGATCACTATTGAAGGAGGCAGTGTTGGTTTGAGATATTGTGAGTTATATTGCAAACTGTTTCACAGAAGGCTGGTGACTCAAATGTTATCAAGATGAAGTGTTGTAAGCTAATCTTCTCTTGTAGTTGAGTCTTCCTTCAAAATCCAGGCCTGTGACCTTGCTGACATGAGTCACAGTGACAAATCTGTTTCTAAATTACTTTAATTTAATTGTAATGAAAATATAGTTTCTCTGGGAGATGGGGAAAGGGGAAGTTACTGCCTCCCTTGTCCTGTTTTACAAAGTCAGGGAAGGGCTGGAGTTGTATCCCGGTCCAACAGTGTAGATGTGCCTGACAGCCTGTCAGCTGTTGCCATGGAGAGGGAAGGAGGTGTTGAGGGGAAGTTGGGTAACAAAGAAAATGAGGAGATTAGTTCCTATAGTTGAAATATTACATCAGTGATAGCTGCTGAGAAACTTTATGTCTCTTCCTAAAAAGAATTGTTTATTTCTGAGCTGAAAGTAGAACACTCTATTTAGCGGTATAGTGATCCTCCTTTTTTTTTGGATAGAGATATTCAAAAGAATTGTGAGTACTCCTAATGTGAGAACTCTGTCACATTTGACAAAGAGTTTTGAGCACAGGCCCCTTCTCTAGGCTAGGTATTGACATAGGAGAAGATGGGAACTACATACCAACTGCAGATGACCTTTAAGAACATCAGCTTATTTGGGACCAAAAAGCAATAGATTTCCTCTAAAGTTCTCTGTTACCTGATTATTATTTTTACCCCACACTGAACATTTCTCTCCCTCTGCAGCTGGAATTTTAATTGTCTCTTCTGTTCCTGTAACAGCTGCTAAGAAGCTTTGCTCTTCCCCTAGCTGCTCTATTATAGCTACATAGCACCAAATGTAGTTAATTTTTTTTATCCCTGAATACTTATTTTTTTTCTCATTTCAGTTAACTTGGCTTCTTGGGAAATTAATGCAGCCTTAATGTGGTTTAAAAGTGTTAGTGGCTTTCTCAGATTGACAAGCATTGGCATGCTGACATGTTGAAACTCTGTTTGTAGATGATGATGAAGCATTCATCCTTGGCATGCTAGATTTGTGCAAGGAAAGCAAGTTACCTTGTACATGTGTTTTGCAATACTGTAGGGAAAGCTGGCTCTAACAGATGAGGAAGAAGATCTATTGATATTTCAATACTGTAAGCTGTAAATGCCTTTCAGAGCCACCACCTGCACATTTTCTCAGATTGAGCATTATCTCCCCTTGCCTAAAACAGAATAGTTTCTCCTCATGGAAGGCCAGCAACATGTCCTTTCCAGGCATCCCCGGATCAAATTCAATTTCTGGGATCTAGTCCAGGGATTCATGGTGGGATTTGGAGGTTGGCCAGCACACACATTGTGCTGTGCCTTTCCTTATCTGAAGAGACAGCTAGCAAATGTTGTTTTAAGAACAAACCCCTTTTTTACTCTGTTCATTTGATTTTTTGAGTTGCACTGCTCTTGTGTGTCTAAAGCAGATTTTTAACGGAAGGCCTGAGAAAGAACTGTGAATAAGTCAACCAGCAATCTGTGTCCTAAATATTGACTTTGGCTACTATTAGGAGTATTTAGATTTAGGAACAAGTGCTCTCATTCGCTTCCAAAGATAAGATTACTTACTAGAAAAATAGGTCTGACAATCTTCCTCACGGAGAAAATACATGCAGGTCCACCTTTTGTGTGTGGTCATCTTGGAAAACAAAAAATTGAGGCAAATGAAATGGAAAGGATACAAATATTTGCTTGATGTTTACAAGTAACTAATACTCCAAATATGCTGAAAAATAAGGATCTGCATGTATTCTGTGATTCCTGATTGGAAATGATAAATTGGCAGTTTGCTGGTAGTTTAAGAATGGTATAGAGTAATGGCTACTCTATAGATGCTAAGGACAAACTGTTAAAACAAAAACATAATTTCACATCATTATCAAATAGGCATTACTGATATTCTTTTACAAAACTGTTTTCTATCCAAGTAAATAGACAATTTTTAAAAACCTGTTGCACTATCTGGTTGTATCTGTTCTATCTCCTATATTTTAAAACCTAATAATTTCCTATTTCTTCATTATTTCTTTTAGGTAGCCTATTCGTCTTTTAGAGGAGATTTTAGGGTTCAGTTGCTCAAAAGTTACAAGAGATTTTGCCTGCCTTATATGGTTAAATTAAGCAGAGGTTACATAAAAAGAGTTTTCAAGAATGAGTAAACACTTTCCCATGAAATCAAGGTCTTCTGGCCACCTAAAGTTTGAGCAGCTAAAACTGAGAAGTCTTAAAGTCTCTAGTAATTTTTGAGCAAGTCATATTATTTTCTTGACTTTCTGTTTTTCCTCTTTAATTTTCTATTTCATCTATCTGTTCTCCTCCCTTTCTTCCATGTGCTTCTTCTTTTCATATCTACAGGAGTCCTCTCCAATTTTGACCATACCTTTCTTTGGACACTGATTATTTAGTACTATTAGGAAATCTGCATATGATTTTTCAGACAGCTGATTCAATGATCTCAAAAAGGTGTTGGCAACACATGTTATTTTGGAAAGGTTAATGATGGAGTTATCACCACCATCTACGTCATGTCTGCTGGCGAAGTCTGAACTCATCCCAGGTTAATAGCAGGTAATCCCAGGAATCCCAGTCCCTGGGAGAAACAGGGTCTGGCCAGGACACTAGAGGAAGGAAACTCATAGCAGTGCTTACTCTACACTGTTCAGGAAACAAGGCATACAGGAAAAGAGGTGGATATGTAGAGTGAATAAGGAATACTCCTGTAATCCTGCATTTTGGTCAGCCCTGAAGTAGTCAGGCAGGTAGACTAGATGATAATTTTAGGTCTCTTCTAACTGAAAGGGTATTCTTTTCTATTCTGTGTTATGCTATGCTATGCACAGTTTTGAGGTTACCTGGCTGTTTAAGTCAGAAGACTCTCCAGTATTTTTGTAGGAGTGACTCTTGTAGAAGGCGCACACATCTGTTATCCAGTTGTTAGAGGATCAGATCTTACTGTTTGTGCAGCAAAGCACATGATAGAACATGGTCAAATGGAGTTGTGCTCCTTCCTTCTCAAATAGCTTCTCATAATTCTTAGAAGTATATCTCAGTATGAAAGCATGTCATCAAAAAAAATTTAAGTAATCATCAGTGCACATTGACTATCCTGACCATCAAATGTCAGCTTCTTAAGGACACATTCTATTTATGGTATTCACATCTTTAAAATTCCAGCATGCATGTGAGCTGGCTTCAAGGAATCCGCTTTGTATTGGGCTGCAGACTGGTAAGAGCAGATTGTGCCTCTTTGTGATGTAGGTGCTTTTGTAGATCTGACCTGCACCATTGAGGAAAATATAAGAAAAATATTGAATTGTTACTCAGAGCCTGCTTTTTCAAGATTTTTAGAAGTAGTATGTCTAAAGATTGCAAAAAAGTTTTAGCAAATGTTAAAGTTATGATTAAAGCTTAATTTTATCCGGGGTTTATAGACTAATGTGGAGTTACCTTTATTTTCCTCCAGGAAACATTCTTCTCACAACTACAAGCAGAATCCTATCTGTTGACTTCTACCAAGTACATTGAGCAGGAGTTGCTGTGGTTGACACTGCTTGGCTCCTTCAGACATGACTTGGAAGTTAATGGGGTTATGATTAAGGATGGTCAATAATTCTGTAAACCTGCCTCTGTGTCAGGCTTCCCTTGACCTTTTTGTCCATTATTTCTAGGTGTCAGTATTATTTCTGCAGTCCTCACTCACATAATAATCTTTGATTTGGCTCATATTTTATACTTGAATGATCTTTTATGTGGATCAGAATTGTGTGTGTAAAGTGGCGAAGAAATAGCAATTTCTGAAACATCAAAGCATATTCCATGCTTCTCCAATGTAAAGTCAGCAAAATATTTGTCATAATGCAATCTTCCTATTTTATAAATAGGATCCTTTGAATCCTTTGTTATCATTTAACATGCTTGCAGAATGACTTCTTATCAAAGTAACTGTTTTCATCCAGATATAATTTGCTTTCCATTTTGTAGTTGCTTTTATTAGAATAGTGTAGCTGAATTCTGCTCCTCAGGCAACATTCTCAAGTCTGCAGTATCACTTTTATGACTTTTTTTAAAAAAGGTCTCTGTATTTTATTTTATATTTTTTATTTGCGGTGTTTGTGAAATGCCTGTAAATCTTGTGTAAGATTCAGAAGTTTGTACTTACTGTTATGAAGGATAAACCTTGGATTTGGAGGGATATGTAACCAAAAACAAATGAGTGGTACTCTTGGCCCAACTATAAACTTTGGTTTTGGGAAGTTCATAAAATTACTCGGATGCTTCAAGTTAAATATGCACTTAGCTTTTTTCAAAGTCAAGGCTGAAATGCGTAATTAACCACAATAGAAAACAACAAAATAAGAACATGACGTGTATCATGCAGTAATGGTATACAAAATAATAACAATATTAATAAAAAGTGTTGGATATCAACAATATCTTGTGTCTGAAATCAAATATCCAAGTGTTCTAAGGATTTCATATCAATTTTTGAAGAAGTTCTTGCATTGTATTCTTACAACTATCTTAGTGATATTTACATATCAGTAATTTGTGCTTACCTAGACAAACACTTTAATTACTCATCATTTTCTTATCAGAAGGATGACTGCTGATTTGGAGAACTGAAAAATAAATTATATGTTTCATTCTTTGGGGCTTTGCAAAGAATATATTGCATCTCCCAAAAGGCACCATTTGTAAAATATAGCAATAAGCATTCCAAAGATCACCATGAAATGGTCAACACTATTGCAATAATATATGAAATGAACATCATTATTGTTTGTGAAGGAAACAAAGACCTGACAGCATTCAGGCTGAAACAGAGTCTTGGTACCAAATGCAAATCAACACCTAATATGGTAGAATTGTTTTAATTAGTAAATAATAGGAAGCAAGAGGAGACTTGTGAAGCCCTCTATTATTAGGCTTTCTAGGTGATTTTGTCTATTGTTTTGTATATATAATAATTCCAGAGAATAGTGTGCAGCACAACACCTCAGTGGAGGAGCTTCCAATAGTCCTGAAGATAGCTGGAATGCTGCTGTTAATCTCAAGGAGAATCAGAATTTAGAAAAAGGTGCTTGAATGAACACAGCAACAAATCCTCACAAACTTATCTGTATTCTTTTGATTATTCTGCATTTTTTTCTCATTGTAGTTGTTTGGTTATGAAAGAAACTGCAAAGTTGTCAGCACACATGTCTCTGGAGATTTTGTCATTATAATGTTTTTTTTCTCTTAAATCATGATTAAATTAAAATATACTAACCATTTTAAAGAGAATGCACTAAGCTTTAATTCTGCAGTGTCCAGGGCACACTAAGCTTTAACCCTGCAATGCCCAGGGCACTCTTTCTACAGCTGATGGAAAAGGATGCCTCTGGTGGCCATTGCTCTATCCCAACAGCATGCCTGCAATGAGTATGGTGATTGATACTTTTGGTGACAGAAGACAGCAGGTGGTGAGCTTAGTTTATTTTTAAGATGACTTAAAGATGGAAAAAAGAAAATTATTTAAAAAGACTGTCTACTTGGGTGAGTAGTGATGGAGGGTATACGTCAGGTATATCATAGAATCATAGAACCATTAAGGCTGGAAAACACCTGTAAGATCATCTAGTCAAACCTTCGACTGAGTCCGACTGTTCCCACTAAACCACATCGTGGAAAACCACGTCTACTCTTTTTTGAATACTTCCAGGGATGGTGACTCCACCACTTGTCTGGAGAGTCTGTTCTAATGCCTGGACATTTTTTCAATGAAGAATTTTTTCCCAATGTCCAAACTGAACCTCCTTTGGTGTGACATGAGGCCATTTTCCCTTGTCCTATTGCTAGTTATTTGGGAGAAGGGGAAAGGCATCACCTCACAAGAACCTCCTTGTAGATAGTTGCATAGCATGATAAAGTCTCGCCTGACCCTCCCGTTCTACAGGCTAAACAATCCTGATTCCCTCAGCCAGTCATTATAAAATTATAATTTACGTTATAAAAATATATAATAACATTATAAAAAAATACTTTCCAGCCACTCTGCCCCCAGCCTGTAGCTCTGCGTGGGTTTGTTGTGACTGAAGGGCAGGACCTGGTTCTTGGCCTTGCTGAACCTCATACATGTGGCCTCTGCACATTGATCCAGCCAGTACAGGTCCCTTTTCTGAGCCTTCCCACTGTCCAGCAGATCAACATTCCCACCCAACCTAGTGTTACCTGTACTCAGTCTCCTTGTCCACATCACTGACAAAATGTTAACAGTAGTGAACCCAACACTGGACCTGGAGAACACAGTTTGTGACTGGTCACCAATGGATTTAATTCCATTTACCACCACTCTCTGGTCTCAGCCATCTATCCAGATTTCTGCTCAGCAAACTACACCTGCCTAAGGCATGGGCTGCCAGCTTCTCCAAGAGAATTCTGTGAGAGATAGTGTCAAGGGCCTTACAGAAGTCAAGGTAAGAAATGTCCACAGCCATTCCCTCATCCACTAGGCAGGTCACCTTGTCATAAAAGGAGTTCAGGTTGGTCAAGCAGGATGTTCTCTCCATGCACCCATGCTAACTGGGCCTGACCACTGGCTGTCCTACATGTGCCATCTGATGGCACTCCAGATAATCTGTTCTATAACCTTTCCCAGCATTGAGGTCATGCTGGCAGACCTGTATTTCCCTGGATACTCCTTCTGGCACTTCTTGCAGATGACCTCCCTGGTTAACAAGGACCGCTGATAAAGGGTGGAGAGTGGCTTGGTAAGTTCTTCCAACAGCTGTGTTGGTTCTCCTGGTGGATCACATTTGGTCCCACAGACTAGGTGGCAGAGCAGGTCATTAACTTCTTCCTCCTTGTTACTGGGGGATAACTGTGCTCCCTATCCCTGTCTACCAGCTCAGAGTCTGTAAAAGTCTGAGGCAAAGGCATTAAATATCTCAACCTTTTCCTTATTCTTGGTGGCAATGTTCCTCCCATATCCAATAATGGACAGAGATTTTTCTTGGATCTCTTTTTGTTATTAATGTATTTGTAAAAACCTTTTTTTATCTTCTACAGTGGTGGCCAGATTGAGTTCTAGATGGGCTTTTGTCTTTCTAATTTTCTCTCTACATGACCTGATGACATCCTCGTGCTCCTGAGTTGCCTGCCTCTCCTTCCAAAGGTGCTAAACTCCTTTTCCTTGAGTTCCAGTGAAAGCTTCCTGTTCAGCAAGGCTGGTCTTCTTTCCCACTGACTGGTCCTATGTCACATTAATACTATTTATTTGATTCCAACAAAATTTCTTTACGTCTAGAGAAGTACTGGTCACAAGCAAGTACCTTCTTTCTGACATGCTCTGACATTAATTTGGCTTCATGTCCTGACTGCAGATTCAAGAAAACCCCATACGCACATAATGCGCTTTATCACTGGATTGTATGTGATGTGGAAAGTCCTATGTAAAATGGATGTGCTAGGAAGAAATGACTTGGCAAGAAGGCTTAAGTAGTCTCTGAACCACTTATTAGTGGATTTGACCTCATTAACCTTTCTAAGTAGGAGAAATATTTTAATTCTTAATAATAAATGAAGAATTAAGAAACAGAAAAAGCAAATATTTTGATCAAAGCTAGGCAGTAATCTTTGTCAGAGGACTGGAACTGAAACTTGACTTTCAAAGGCTTAGTTC
Source organism: Parus major (assembly GCF_001522545.3). NCBI lineage: Eukaryota > Metazoa > Chordata > Aves > Passeriformes > Paridae > Parus > Parus major. Next base: position 90,473,152 of record NC_031770.1, read on the forward strand.
TGTGACAGTTTTACTTGTAAGTGTAGTAGCTGTTACTAGGATGTGGCAAATCTCATGAATTACAACTTTTTGTGAGAATGAGCTACACATCCTAGAAAGTCTTTGGTATAACTCAGTTTTTGGACATCACTATTCTTTTTTTTTCCCTGTTTACAGGCTTAAAGTTGACAACTCTACTGCTGTTTTTTTGGTTTTTTTTCCATCCTGTCTTCTTTCTGCTTCTATACAGAAGTCTGAGCTTATTTTTCATTCTGCTTAGTCTCTGCACCAATTTCACCCTATTTTTCATTATTAATTTTACTTTCCATCATCCTATCTTTTCCCACAGGTGAAATGAATGAATACATAAAATAAAAGCTCCATAGCACTCAATTCTGAACCAATAACATCTCAGCAACTTTCAAATTATTACAGACAAAATGAAGACAGCTGTCCTTAGCTGTAATTCATTATTCTCTCAGACATTTGGTGTAAGATACTAAATGGGATCATTTAAATGAATCAACCTGCTTCCCTTTTGAATACAGTAAATCATTCCAGAATAAGAAGCAAGGACTAATACCAGTCACTAATCAGCTATCAGCTCATTGATGTTTTCATTAATGTGAATTAGTAAAATAAATACAAAAACCAGCAGCCACAAAATTTGAGGTAAAAGTCAATATTATTGCTAAGACACAAGATGAAGAAAGCAGTACATGACAGTATTTAAGAGTACAAAATTGTGTGTTTAATATTTCATTTATAATACATCACGTGTTTTTTTTTTCTTTTGCTGATAATAAATTGTACATCAGAACCTTTCTCTTAAATATAGGTGGTGTGGATGGAGCCATGCACTTCCCTTGTAAGAGAGAAGCAACAATACACTTTATTGACATAACAAAGTTTGATAGTAAATGCAACAGTGGTTTGACAAGATTTGATGGCAAAGTACACTAGATTATTTATTGCATAGAGAACAGAGTCAGGCAAAGCTGCTAGGATCCTCAGCCCCAGCTGAGTCATGAGGTTCAGAAAAGACTCCCTTGCATCCTAAACCACCTCTCAGAGGCAAATACAGGTGTGTCTGGATCCACTCCTACACAGTCAGTGGTGTATGTGTAAAGGATTATATGCACACAATCAATCCTTTACAGTACTTAGTTAAGATTTCAAAGTTAATGACTTATCATATTATTTGCATGCCTGCAAGACACCTGTGTCACTGTTCCAGACAGCCTTTGACTACCCTGTTGTCATGTGTCCCCCAAAGTTCAGAGTAAGCTAGACACAGACACCACAACCACCTCTGGTGGTTATAGCTTCAGAGGGGGAAGCAGCAGCGAACTCTGCCACAGAAGGCATACAGTCACTCACTCACATATATCCTGAAGAGTCCAAACTAGTGGTAAACTTATTTCAGATATTAGGTAGCTAATAGTAGATAACAGGGTTCAGCGTAGATCTTTCAATATAAATTCTAGATTATATTCTAGAATTTTCCAAAGGTTGTACCATGGATCATATACTCCAAAAATTGAAATGTCTATGTTTCTTTTTGAAGTACTGTGGAAGCACAGAGATGCTTAATTTTCACGGTACTTGGGATCAAGCCGCTTAGATGATTTGATCAGCTTTTAGGCATAGAAGTAAGTCTCCTCTGAAAGTATTAATGACATTTACAAATGAAGACTAAAATAGGACCAGAGCTTGTGAATTCTCCTTCACAGAAATAGATATGCATTAAAAAGAAACCTACAGTTTACTTCTGAATGACTGTATATATTTTAACACTGCTTTTTATAGTTATATTAATAAAATATACTTTATATATGCTTTAGGCATATTCAGATTTAGTAAATGTAGTAGTCATTGGCAGTTGGACTAGATGAATTTTATAGGGCCCTTTCAACTGCAATTTTCTATTCTAAGATTTCTGAGGTGCAAATACCATGATCCATATGGAGGACAGCACATCCCATCTGTAAGGGCAGAATCACACTCTGGAGCTCTGCAAACCACAGGAGATGGGAATATGGGACAGTTTGTACTAATTGGTCATAGCCATGTGATTGAGACACTGTGCTGAGAGCAGTGAGCCTGATGGTGAAGGGTTTGTGCTTATGTCTAAGTTTTAAACTTATGAAGTGCTAGCTGCTTCTCTGCAATCAGTAGAAGTCTGTCAGCATTTCTATAACAAACAGGAGTGAGGCTTGAGCAGCCCTGTGGTTTTAAATGCTTCCTGAGTGAGGAAGGCAAAAAACCCTCAAACCCACAAATGAAAATAAGTGCAATTCCAATAATATGTACATTAACTCACATGGTTCTGCTGTCATTTCCACCATGAAAACTGTTGAACAGATCACAAAGCCTTTATATTTCCTGAGTTTTCCCCCATTTCTGAATGAAATTAAATTACTTTAAACAATATTTTGGTAACTTGTTAGTGGCACTTCTAGATATTTAGCTATTCACATTAATCCTTTCTATATATTCCTTCTCCAATGATGCCTTTCTTTACTTAGTAGCATTGAGAACTACTATTCAAAACACTGAGAAAAAGATGTGAAATGTCTGGAGTTTGCCTGTCCTAAACCATGAAGTCCTGCAATCTTGAATTACATTGGTCTTCAAGAAAGCTGATGACCAGCATTTTGCAATAAAACCAGTGAAGACATGGTATTTACAGAGTTCCATGTAATTAGATTCTGAAAATACATCACAACAGCCTTTCTGTTTAATTTTATTGGCCAGAGAATACTTTTCTTAATGCCTATATCAGAAAGGTCTGAAGCCAGGACCCCTAGTTTCAAACATTACTATCAGTGTTGCTCTCACATAGCTTACCAGCTTTAGAGATTGTATATTCTGGGTTGTGTGGGCAGCTGAAGACTTGGGCAGGTGACATGCAAGGACTGACATTGCTGCACAGCATGGCACCACTGGCACAGCAAAGGCTTCTCTGCAGTAAAGGTTTTGCATTGCTGAATTAGAGTTTTAAGAATTATCTGAAGTCCTTCTGATGACTAGGTGAAGCCAGTATGAAGCAGATTACCAAAATTTACAGAGAGTTTTTTCTACTCTCAGGGTCCTGAAGGTGCTGAAGGAATCCATGAATTTTGCTATTTGTGTGAAATAAAACCTGAATATTTTTAATTTAAATTTTTTTTGTTTAAATTTCACATGTTTCTATCTTGCAGTTATAGTGTGTTGTGTCTTCCCTGAGGCAGAAGTGTTATTTTTTTTTCCCCATTCTGTTCTATATTTGAAATTTCTAGAAATTACCTTTTTAATGGCATGGAAATATTCATTGAACATATTAAGCATTTAAATATTGCACAATATCTACCATGTAAACTCACAGAAGTTATTGGTCTAAGAAAATTATGTTGTGGATGAAATTAATTCCTTCATCATGCTTTTACATCCTTTACTGTTAATTTCTTTTAAAATTCCTATTTATTATTTAAAATTGCATTAGATGAGCTATCAATGTTTTCTTCAATCATTCATTCAAATAAAATTTTTGTGCTTCCAATATTTACTTTTGTCAGCACTTTATTGATTTTTTTTTTATTAAGGACAAATTATTATCACTTAAAAACTAATTTTTGTGTGCAGTAACTAATTTTTATGTAATTGTGGGGGCACACCTATATTAACATTATAGCATATTAAAAATTGATAGCTGTCACCAGCTATCCCATAAAAATATATTTAATGATCTTTCCAAACAGGATAGAGATAGTTTACCTCATTACATTTTAGAAGAAGCTGGGTAGATTCACGGCAGTTATTACGGTTTGTAATACTTTCCATTGGAAATTCTAAAGTCTATCAGAATTCCCTGAGAGTCAGAGCTCAAACCATATGTCAGGAAAAAAACTGTATTTTGAAAACTCCCTAAACACCTACTTTTCAACAATGGTTATAAAGATGATTTATGGACATATCTATTTTCAGTGTATGGAATTCATAGCCACAGGAAGTCACAGAATAAAATATCAGAGCTAGATTTGAAAAGTACCTGGCTCATTTTATGACTGGAGTAATGTTTCTGAGTGGTATATCCCTTAACATGGCAATCCTGCACAGGTACAAGTGTGAGATTCATTGCCTTGAAGGAGAGAGGAATTTAAAATCTGTCTTGTTCTTTGCTGAAGGTCACCCCATTTTTCCACACTCTTTCTGAGATGTGACTGTCAGGACAGGATAGATTAATCCACAGACTCATTTTTAGTACTCTTAGTGCTCTTCTCTGGATTTATTCCAGATCCAGGCTCCCCAATTCAGTCATGCTTTGACTATGTTAGCCTTCATTGCTAGCATATCATGCTGAGAGGGCACATTCTATGTTCCCTCTCTTTAGAAAAGCCATTTCTTTAAGAAATGGCTACATATAACACAACCGCCATAATGATTTTACTTCCTAAATAAAAATATACATTTATCATCCTAGATCCATATAAGTGACTTATTATTATGGTCTAGTCAATGATTTTGTGTATCATCAGATTTTATTAGCATTAGTTTTATTACCCATCATTGCTAAAGATACCAAATATTATTAAGCCTAAACTGGAGTCTACAAAAAGCATTACTTCCCACCTCCAACTACTTTGAGAAGTCTATTTGTTATCCATATTCTCCTCCACTAGTATGGCTTTTATTGATTTTAGACAGGGTTGTATATTTAGTGATAAGTTAAATTAAATAAAATCACAGAAAATCAAGTGGTTCAGATTATTCCATGACTTTACACATTTGCCTTCTCCAACTGGATTTGCAATCCCGTAAAAACCAATGACAAGTCTTAGATAAGGGAGTATTAAAAACAGGTGGACAGATTAATATGTTTTACACAGTAAGTTTTCACTAACACAAACACTTCCAAAACCTATGCATATGTAAACTTATATGCATTTTTTCAAATTTTAAGAGACAGTTAGAAGCAAAATATTAGACTTGACAGACTGTTCATCTGATCTACTACAGTCATGTGACATTAAAAAAAAAGAATATTTATTCCTTTATTTAACTTTACAATGAGATAAACGTCAAACATGTGGACTGCAAGTGTCCTGCAAATCATTTAAAGTTACGACCTCCAATACAATAAGATCAGCCTGTCATTCCTCTAAACTGCAACATGTACAGAAATGTTAAGAGCTCATGCACCAACCTATACTTCAAACCACTCTTCAAAGGTCAGGGAAGCAGGTGGACTTTCCTACATATAACCAGAAATACACATTTTTTGTGGTGTCTCTCCAAGGCTCGTAGCATGAGAGAAAATCCTGATATTTAAAATATAATCATTATTTGGTGCAAATGTGTAGTTTAATAAAATCTCAACAGCAGCAGCAGATAAGAAAGAAAAAGTGAATGGAAGAGGAAAGATCACAAAAGCCAACAAATCAGTTGTTACTTGAGGCATATTTTCCTTGTCATAATGACATCTTACGAGAAAATGCAGGCATTTAGCATGAGAGGGAGTCTTTGGGAGCCTCCTGTGTAGGCAGCCATCCCCAGCAGAATGGTGCAGGAGGCATTATGCAGGTGTGCTGCATGCTGCTGCAACTCAGTGCTCCAAGATGCACCAGCCAGATGTCTCTTACACGGTCTTTGTGACAAAGCTGGAAAATATTAATCTCATCAGGGAACATGAAGAGCACAGAAAAGTGTTATCCCCACCTTACAGCTGGCTTGTTTCCTGGAGAAGAAACTCCACTGTCTGCCCTCATGTTCTGTTCTAGTGCCCACGGGTGTTTCTGGTGGCCAGGATCCATGTAATGTGAAACGAGGTGGAATACAGATCTCTTCCCTGAAAAAATCCTGTCATGATCAGAACACTAGCCAGTAAGACAGTGCTTTCTTCTGGGCTTATTGCTTTTCATGTATTTTAGGAAGGCTTGAAAATGTTCAGTGAGCAGGATTATTTTGGCAAGCAGGTAGAGTTTAGATATAACTATATTAATGTATCACATCTGCACTGTTAGTGTCTTTGCATACATGTGCAAGGTGCATAGGGAGTGTCCATGATTCAAAACATAGGTGACAGGTGCTGAAAGACTGGCTGGCTACAGATGGATATGTCTGGCTTTCTGAACAGACTTTCTCAGAATACATGACTCAGCCTTTTAAGCACTTAAATGGGCTCTCTGGATCTCATTCACAGCCATAATTTGCAAACCTTAATGATTAAATACAACTTCCCCTGCCAAATTAGCATTTAGGCAGGTTAATTAGACCTGGAATAGTTCCATCCAGTGTCTCTGCAGCTTTTCTTTGTAGTGGAACAGCAGCTTTGTCTCCTCAAATGGCTATAAAACAACTCATAGGAGTTATAAGATAGTGGTTGAGCATGGCACTCACTCTGACTTTTAAACGCAGATCTTAATGTTTTATTGTAGTCCATAGGATTCAGTCTTAAAACACTCCAAAAGGTGAAAACTTGTGAGTTATCTTCCCAGTTGCACCTAGTTCTCTTGTAGTCATTCATGTTTGCAGCACAGAGCTGGAGTTGTGCTTTGTGACAGGGAGAAATTCTGTAATGGGATTCCTCGCTTAGTTTATTATTTAGCTACCATTTATTATTTATCTGTATCTTCAGATCTCCATTAGCATGTTTAGAAAGAGGCAAAATAAAGCATCAAAATAAAGCATTATTTTGCCTCATAGAAGAGGAAAATATTATTCTGCTAAATTTATATTATAAATTAAAGTATCTGAAGAGTTGGACATTATTTGTTTATTGTATCTGTTTAAAATTGTTAGAGTGAGAAAAATAGTACCTTTTAAAATAGATAGTCCAATTCTTAAGTATCCTAAAGTATGAAGCCATAAATTTTCCATATGGAATAGTAGCATTTCATTAAAAACACTATCCATAGTCTGTACTTGCAGTCAAAGGAGAAAGTATGGAAGATAAAGTGTTATGTTTATGTTGTGAAAAATAAAACTGAAAAAAAGTTACATTACCAAAAGAAAAATCAAATTACCCTGTGTATATTTAAAATAATGTCAGTGTTTTTTCCCATGTATTTCTCATGAATGCAAATGATACCTGTTTCTTGCTAAATAGACCTGCTGAGTATAATGATAAACAAAAGCAAAACAGAACCTGTTCACCAGGCTGAAGGATTCAAGTAAAATCCAAGGTCTGCGTCTCTTATGCCAGAAAGGAAACATTATCAAGAGACCACTGCAAGTTATTGAGCTGCCATGGAATAATTTTTCCCTGTTGTTGTATTCATGACAGTAAAAGAACCTGATGCACTAATTAATTTTAACTGGTGTAGATTATTCTGCTTAATGAGAAGAATGTGTTATGGCTATTCTGACAAGTAGATGAAGCCCTTTGCTTGGCACATAGTGCCAGATATTTGGATAGGGATTATTTTGTCTCTTTAACAAAATGGATCCAGCTTTCTTTGATTTTAAGATTCTGCACAACTGAAGGATACATCAACAGACAGACAGACAGACTGTCAAATACACAGAAGAATGCATTTTACATGTTTAAATGTATAAAACTCTTTTAAATGTAATCATCCAGACCTCAGCCAGCTTCCCCAGTTGAAGATGTGTTTTTACATTTTAAAGGTCATATGTGAACCAGGAGACTCACAAAAGAAAACCACCCCACACATACGGAAACAATGATTCTTTCTTCTTATTCTTGCTTAAAAAATAGTATACCCTTATGATTTATGCAAAGGTAAAGTAATTATGTACTTTTGGTTTTGTCAGTACCTTGAAACAGGTCATGGAAACAAGCCCACCTCTTATACAGAGTGAGACTCTTTGCTATTATCAAATTGTCTAAAATCTATCACAATATACGGATCATTACTCCTCGAAAGCTTTCCTAGCTATATGGAATATTTCACCACTGTGGTTTTTGCAATTGAAAAGATGCTTTGATGTGGCACAACTGGATGGATTAGGTAGTATTAGGAAGTATTAGGTTCAAATGGCCATTTTTCATAACAAATGGCTTCATTTCTCCATCCAAAACCACACTTCACCAGCAATACCCCATGTTCTAAGCAAACTGGTTAATCTGCGCTGTGGTGTAGCCAAAGGCTTGGCTCATCAAAACAATATACCTACATCAGAATTGTGTTGACTGCCCAATAAATATGGTTGTGAATAGCCCCTGGATAGGAGAATGATGCACTGTAGGTATATCACTTCCAGTTCTGAACCTAACTCATTGAGAGCCAGCCTGGGGATCCCCATGCAGGCCTATCCAAGGTGTATCACTCCAGCATGTGCATTTGTACATTTGTCTGAAATGCAGCTGATAATAGCTGTGACTGACAAGGAGAGCAAAACTTTTTTACTTCAGGGTACCCTTTGCAATGGAAATCTATATCTCTGTGAGTTTGAGATAAAATTGCTATAGTATACTCTGTGTGGATCTATAGGCTGAAATGGAGAGTGTCAACAAAATACAGTTGCCTACATAGGTAGTATTTTATGCAAGATTGATCTCCAGCAGCTGCCAGTTTGTTTCTGGATGGAGGTAAATTATAAAGCTCAGACTGTGTGAGATCCAAGTGCTATTACTGTCTGTCATTATAACATTATAAACAGTTACTATTAGCTAATATTCTAATTCCTGAGAAGAGAGTGGTTCCAGAAGCTTCTTCCTCATGTCCTCCGTAAGAGATCCTGGGACTTAAAATTAGCACTTGCTGCCAGGACTTTGCTGTCTTACCTTTTCACATTGCAAAGGTAATTTTTTCCCTTCTGCATTTAGTTCACAGAAACATTGAAATTTGTACAAATCCTGTTGTTCGATATATGAAAGACTGTATCTTTGAGAGATATTTTGTATTGGGCAGGCCATTTCATTTGAAATGAATGATTATTACATCCAGGTGGCTCAGGTTAGTCATGGGTTCTTCTGCAGATTTTCAATTGAAAACATTAAGATAATAACCAAATGCAAATCAGGTAGAAGGAGACCTCATTAGCTTGAGTTTGTCCATTTAACCCATCAGTGTGGTTTATATTTGTATTTATTTATATTTATAGCCTTGTGCTATAAATGTGGAAGTGATTCTCCGCATGTAGACAGGCACATATTCACTCAGTGTTGTGGATTTCTACCTCAGATGTGTGTATTTAAGCAGTGTTTCTAAAGTTTATGCCAATCAGTCATCCTTGTTCCCTTGTCAAGTTTTTATTTTCCTTTGCAAAATTCTGACATCATAATGCATTTGATCGTGAGAAGCTACTATCACTAAGTATATGGAAACATTTCATTATTCAACAAAAATCTATATTTTAAATTATAATATATGTCAGAGTACCATATCTGACATTCTGCTCAATTTACTCACTTTTATCAGCTTTTGAAGAAGCATCTACGCACATATGAGCAATAGGAGAATTAATTCAAAAGTAAGAATATGTTGCTCACCACACCATAGAATGAAGGCTTTGCAACAGATAATACCCTGATCTATGTGTGTTGGTTTGTAAGTAATTTAAAACAAGCAGCTAGGTATATAAGCAACAACTCACTGGGTCTATGATTACTGATGCAGAGTTATCCTTAGAGAGAGAAGGAGTTGTGTTATAAGAGTGTGACTCTGTGTTGTTGTCCTAAAAAATCTTTATAATTCCCTTATTTGACCATGTGTCATACTGGGGGCAAAAAAAGGTAGAACAGATGAAATATTACAATTTATCATGCTTATCGTTCTCTTCTTCATGTTTATTGCAGGTGTAATAGATGAATATTTTATTTCCTCTATTTACTATACAAAGTTTGAAAGGGTTCTACTTTATTCAATAACTTAATCTTCTGTGATCTTTGCACATTACTGTGGGAAAAAAAGGAACATTTTGAAATTTTAGGGCAGTTTATACTAACTTTCTCTTTCCTAAATATATATAAAAACCAAATTTCAAAAGATAGATAAATGTGCTGTGTCTACGAGGAAATTAATATCAAACATTTGAGCTAGAAGAATGTCTAACTTCAAAATGGTAATAGAAGACAAAGAATTACTCCAAATCTCTGGATCTTTACTCACATCTTTACTTTTTCCATTGGAACCATGGAAAATCCAACTTAGAATGGAAAGGTGGTCTCATCTGAACATTCCTTAAAATTCCTGAACACTTTTGAGCATTCCTGCCTATTTAATACTGTCCATAGGAAATTGCAAAAAGTCATGGCAGCCAGGGCATCCCAGACACACTAAAGTTAATCCTAACTTTGAGTCTGACAAGTGTGTCTGCTACTATTTTTAACATCTTTCCCAAATGAGTCAGATCTAAGCTTTGGGTTTCCAGGCAACAGTACAGCAAACTCTGAGTACATTATGGATAATTTATAGAAGTCTTTCAGCACTTGGGGATTCCTATATAGGCAGATCTTTGCTGACTGATGACAGTTGTGTTTCCTTATGGATAACAAGGCTGGAAACCACACTTCTTGCTGAAATATTTTCTTGTAGCAAGCAAGAAATTACTCACAAGTATATCAGAAGTTATTTAAGAAATATAGAATTCAACTGTGTTTCAGTGTATAATTTGACATGTTAGGATCTTTGAATAGTTCCTGATTTCAATAAATGGTTTCTTCCTTTGTTAATGGCAAAAAAAATTTCAGTTAACTTGCACATAGTCACTGAGTGAGTGTTGAGTAAACTAATAGTTGAGCTGCCTAATTGCACATGACAAGTATGCAAAACTAACTTGAATGATAAAAAAGCATTCCTGGAGAACTTCAAATGCTTAGGCTAAATATGTGAAGTATTACCGTTTGCTAATTGGAAACTCTATTTACTTAATTAAAATACAGTGCTTGTGTGCGAATACAGATGAGAAGAGTCAATATGTAGCTAGAAGGCATAAACAAAAGGGGATTACCTACCTTAGAAACACATTTACTCTGATTACAGCACTCAAGTTTTGAGAGCCTGTTTCTAATGAAAATGAGAGGGCATTATAAAATGAATTGTGTTTAGCATATTATTAATGAGATTAATTATAAAATTGTATTTCTAATACAGTGAATATATATTTTCTTTGCCATATTCTCAACATAATAAAGATTGTTCAAGAAGTGTTGTTAGTATTTTACTGTATTTAAACTTTAACTTTGATCTCATTTGCTCATATAATTCCCTTACTGACTCTCAGTGGATATGAAGGATTGTTCTGTAATTTGTGTCAACAATGCCCATAACAGAAACATCAGTGCTCTAAAAAACACACAGTTATCCAAATATAGCCATCTGCAGCTTGGCAGCCAGCAGTAAACACTATGATGTGTACACCAGAAGAAAGTGAAAGTGGACTCTCTCAAGCTAAATGTCACTTTCAGGACATTTCAGGTTTCAGGAGCGCCACTTGGGATGCAAAGTGTCTTGGCAGTAGAACATAGGTGTTTTTGACAATGAAATGTGTTCTCCAAAGTTGTTTTTCTATGAGAAGATGTTTATTCTGAAAGTGACCATGAACTCCATCACAGTCACACAGTCATGATACCTCTCCCACTGTGAACTAATATTGGCACTGGGAACAACCTGTTCTGAAGTATTAGTGATTTGCTCTGTATCCTTAGGTAGCTGAATAAGCATGTCAAATCTTAGGAGTACATATGTTGTCATTCTCTACTCCTTCAAACTAAAGGTATTTAACAACAGTCTTGGTACCAATGAATACCATGATATGAAAGAACAAATAAGTGATACACCTGATGTTTGAATTTTGAATTTCACTCCAGCACCAGGTGAAGCAAGGCATAAAGTTGAGAGATGCCAAAGTAGACTCCTGTGGGGCTGCAGTGCAACTTCATATTTCACCAAGGATACCTGATTTTCAGAAATGTTGCAAACAGCCTAGGAATATTATAAGCAAACAGCAGCAGCTGCAGCTTACCTCTGGCAACTCCACATTGTGGTTCTGCCATAGAGGGCCATAGAGGTTTGCCATATATGGACCATAAGAGGTCCAGATATGTGTCTTTGATTGAAAATTGGAGGCTGATTTAATTTCTAAACTAAGGATCTCTCAATCTTTTAAAAGCTGTTTCTAATGGTGCCTAGCTGATGTTTTTTTCTAAAAAATGGCTGAGGTAAACTTGAAACATGTTCTTTACAAATGTGTGTATCCATGCTCAGCTGATGTCTTTCAAGCCTTTGTCCTTTTTCTTTTCCGTTCCTCTTTTAGAGGGTAAAACATAACCTTTCCCCTCTTACTTTGTTGAAGAAGTGGGTTTTCTCATGTGGGTGAATCTATCTCCTCTGCCTCAATGCATCTGTGGTATTCATTGTAGGTCATTTCCAGATGAGCACCACTGGCATCAGTATGTGATATTATCCATGATTGTAACAAGGACTATAAGACCAGGAGGAGAAGGACTTAATGCTACCACGCATAATGCAGCCACAGCATACATGCATTCTTGAAGCCTCCTTCCAGTGGCAAGGACTTCTTCCTGAAAAGAGAGTCTCTTATTCAAATGATAACTACAGGACTGCAGAACTATGTTTATTGCAAAGCTTGTAGCTGCATGGGGCTCAGAAGATTTGTAATGGCATTAACTTCTATTTAAAACAAATCATTGATGGACTTGTGTCACAAGATCCTTAAGTGCGCATTAGTCCATAATTGGTTCAGCCATCAGTGTGAACTTTCACTCACTTGATAATTACCTCTGACCTGTACAGTAATTTATTGCTGCTTTCTCAGAAAATGGCCTGAGTATTACATGCAAGTGCTCCTTAAGCAAGATTTAATTTATTTGCATTCTGCAAATTGGTGCAGATCCTCGAAACCCAGCTCCCAAGACCATATGACGGTTTTATCATCCCTCATGTTTCCTCTCTACTACTAGTCTTTTTCTGGTTTCTATCTGCACACTCTGACCACACAAGCCCTGGAGGGATCACAGAATAACAGAAACAATTATGTTGGAAAAGACCTCAGAGATAATTGAGTCAAATGTTTGTCTGAGTCCCATCATGTCAACTAGACCATAGCAATAAGTGCTATGTAACACCTCCAGGGCTGGTGACTCTACCACCTCCCTGGAAAGCTCATTCCTATGTCTAATCACCCTTACTGTGAAGAATTTCTTCCTAATGTCAGATCTAAGCATCCTCTGGGGCAGCTTAAGACTATCCTCTTGTCCTGTCCCTGGTTACCTGCGAGAAGAGATCATTCCTCACCTGGCTACAACCTCCTTTCAGGTGGTTTTAGAGAGTCACTCCTGAGCCATCACTTCTCCAGACTAAATGATCCAGTCCCCTCAGCCATTCATCAGAGGAAATGTGTTTCACCAACTTTGCTGCTCTTCTCTGGGCACACTCCAGCTTACAGCCATCCATTGCAGCGCTCCAATGGTGCCTTCCCAATGCATTTCTGTGATGGCGACTACATCACAATTTTCCTGTGCTATGGTGGCTCCCAGCTCCTCCTGCTTGCTGCCCATACTGTTTGCATTTGAGTACACGCACTTCAGCTGGGCTAATGGTTTTGCCCCATCCCAGGCCTGCCACCCATTTCTAGTGATCCTGGATTTATCCTCTTCCTGCTTTGAGGATCGTGTGAATTCTCCTTAATCTGTCTTTAGCAATGTTTTTTTAGCTTCAACTGCTTTCACTGACAGGTTAAGCTAACCTTACTGACTTTGCCTAAAGAGGATGATGGAGGATTTGTGGGATCCTTCCTGTGGAAGAGCTGTGGAAAGAGTGACCTTCGAAGATCTGTTATTCTGCCAAAGTCCCCATGGGCTACAGTAGTTTCCAAAATGAGTGAATTCATGACTTAATTATAGACACCAGTCACATACAAAAACAGTGATCATGTCTAGAAGCATGCTATGAGGAACAGCTTCCATGACCATGACTATATAAAAGGAAATTAAACAGTTTGAGACATAGTTTGAGGACTGGCACGTGATCGATCATCCATGCTGTTTGCTTTCTAGCATGTTCCTGGCAGCTTTGGTGTGGGCCAACCAAACAGAATAAAACAGCGTGCAGCCAGTGCAGGCCAACAAGTAGTAAGGCCAAGACAAGTATTGCAGGAGGATGGAGAGAAGGGTTTAGATTGGTAAACATGAGGTGTGTCATGCCACTTGTCCTGAGGACAATGGAGAGAATGTGGATGGCATAGAAGAGGAACTGAATTTAGCGCATAAGTTCCCTTGAATGCTTTGCATCCTCCCTGGAAATCAGGGTTATTCTGAGCACCTGGGTTATATACCATGCCTTTCTCTTGGCCAAACAGGAAGTCTAAAGAAATCAATTACTTTTAAGGCACTTATGTATATAAAATTAGGCTTTGTGAGAGTTATTTCCTGTTCCCATCCCATTCCCATTTTTGTATGGACAAGATACAAGTTATTTGAATATCTACAGATTATTCGGATATATCTATCCTTAGAGATATTTAAAAGACATGGTCCTGAGGAACTGGTTTTTGCTGGCTCTGCTTGACCACAGAGGTTGGACTAGATGACTTCCAGAGGTCCCTTCCAATGTCAAACATTCTGTGATTCTGTAATACTTGGTCTAAAACTGTAGCTCCCTTTAAGGTCGTGTGTTCAAGGACACTCTCAGGCACATGTTGGGTGTCCTGAATAGGCTGGGATTTGGACTTGTTCCCTTCAAATCAGTATATTCTATGATTATATATGATTCTATGATATGATGGATGCTTGGTGAACATCTGTGTTTGTTTGCACCAAGCACTGGCATGGGGCAGGAGAGTGTCATGTGTGTTCCTGCATGAGTGACCCTGTGTCTCTGCCAGCCCAAGAGAACGCACAGAGAGGGCTCTCTGGGCTTACCTCTTATGTCAATCCTGTATGTAGGCATGCATGGTTGAAGGCAGCACCCTTCAGTGTAGCTAGCTGTGCCTGTGTCCTCTGTGTGTGTGTGTTTCTGTGTGTGTTGTTCTGGAGCATATGCTCTGCTTTCTGCCTGGATAGACCTGCAAGTGGGAAAGCAGCAGCTGTGTCTGTCAGCCCAAGCAGAGACACAGATCCCCAGATAGATGGACAGGAGGGAGTCTTGGGCCAGGGCTGATGGAAGAGGTGGCTGCTCCTAACATCCCTTAGTGAATACTTTATAATACAACCTTTTGCTTAAACCTGGAATTTGGAGCCTGTGTATGTGATTTGCATTGGAAGAAATATGAATCATAGCAAGTTTTATATTTTTTCCGTTCTTTGGAAATATGTAAGAATTACTCTTCTCTAAGAGAAAAAGTAAAAACATCATACTCAATTCTGTTTTTCAACCCATGCTAAACACGGAGCTGATAAAAAAAACTGGAGGTTTTCTGTGTGATTCTAAATAAGAATGATTAGCTACAAAAATTTTCCTGCGGTGTTTGAGAATTTATAGTCCCTGTTGTTCTAGAGAGACATATTGAAAATCGTTGCAAATTCTTTAAAAGCACTCAGTAGTTTTCTCAAGTTGATAAAATATATTTCAGCATAGAGCTGTTCTTTGCCTCTACTTCCAGAGCTATCAAAAGCCATACACCTTCAAAAATATTCATGACAGTGCTATGCCCTCCTGGGGTTTATGCATATCATGGTACATTATATTCTTATAATCCTCTCCCCTCAATCCTATATTAAACCCGTTTACCGAGACTCTTTTGTTTCCAAATATTTTGTCCCGAGAAAACTAAGGCTGGGTCTTATCAGATAATTTTGGTAATTAGAAGTGAAGCCCATAATAGAAGGACCATTACTGTCTTCTCTGGGTTTGCTGTGTCAGATGATGAGGTAAAATAATGGTAAAATATGGTAAAATGGCTAATTTTCATAAAATTTTTACCCAGAACCTAAAACTGATGCATTTTGGGTTCTTTTGTTTACAGAAATAAAGCCTCTGCCAGAGGGATTGAACTGGCTCATGGCATAAACTCTCAATTTTCTTGTTAGTTGTGAATCCTCTTAATCCCTCAGTCTTTGAAAATGATTTTGCACTACACATTCATTTTCTTTCCATTACATGAGCTATTTACACAAGCTGTGATTTTAGATATACTTATGAATTTACTTTTAAGTAAGTTATTTTTATTTTTATCATTTAGAGCTAGGCCAGAACTTCATAACTTCAACAAATAAAATGGGAATTTACTTAATATAGATTACTGTACTTCCTTTAAATTGTTGGCAATACTCAGAACTTTTTAATGTTTTGAAACCACTTATAGTGGTTTCAAAACATTAAAGCATAATTCACTACATTCTTTCATAAAGGTGGACTGGAATACAGATATTTTCAGTGCAGAAATCTTGTCCTGGTGGAAGTCCAAATAAGATGGAATCCTGAAGTGCTGCTACTGCACCTGAAGATCATATAACTGTGCCTGTTTGACAACTGAATTACAAAAATAGAAAAATCTCCATAGCCTGAAATACATTTAAGAGACAGTTTGTTAATGAGGGAACAAAAGCTCCAACTGTGTTCACCTTCCCTTTTCCAGTACCTACCTGGTATTGAGCTACATTTTTGGATCTACACAGGATGTGGATAGACCATTGGTTACCGCATCAGAAGCAAGGCTTGGAAGGATTACTGCAGAGTTGGTGATCCAGCAGATAAATCTGGTAGCAGATAGACAGTGTCTGAGTCACAGAAATGAAATATAATAGATTTTCTTACTCCTGTAGATAGGTTCTGGGCCCAGCAATTGCAGAGGGGTGAGAAGGAGGATGGAGTACTCTATCCACTATCTCACAGTAGGCAAAGCCCCATCATGATAGGGCAGACAGTCAAATCCCACATAGCTATGTACCAAAAGTAAAACCTTTGATAACTAGAGTGTTGTCAGTACCTCAGTGTAGAATTTGGGAATGGAAAAGTGAGCAGCTTCTCAACAAATGAGGATTGCAGTCCTGTTTGATCTTAAATTCCCAGATCGCTTTTGACAGGCACCTAAAGCATGGAGATCTTGGTTCACTTGCTACAAAGAACATATTGCAAAGATACAGCAGAGAAGTGCCACGAGTTAAATCAAAGGTTATGGTGGTTTAGGATAGGGGGGGGAAATATAAAATGAAGATAAATAAGCAAAAAAAAAATTCAGTGAAGGAAAAATTTACATGAAGGAGAGAGGTTGCCACAGCAAAGATGCAAATCAGCACCCAAATGCAAATTTTAATGGAAAAAGAGTGTAGAAATATATTGTAAAAGAGAACTGTGTAAAGAAATTTGTGGCTTGCTGTTTACCCAATCCACCAGTTTAATTGTATTGATATTAAAATACATCCATAGAATACTCACCTTGGTTAATGACCAAGAGATCTGAGGGGAAATCTGAAGTTAAATTGTTTGTAGTTGCCAGATACTATTTTTGGACTGTACATTTCTGGTTTTTTATTGCCTGTAAATGGTATGTAGAGGAAGGATTTTGAACCTAAAAGAGACTGGTAGAAGTGATGTGAGATTGTTTGGAGAGCTGTGCAGAATTTTGTGCAGAAGTTTGTGTCAGTGCAGGGTTGGTCATTTCATCTGAGGCATCAAATGGAACACTTGACTCAGGACTCACAATACAGTAAAGGAATAGTCTCCTATGAGTGTTCTAATTGCTTTTGGTATGATGAAACATTAAAAGACAAAAAAAAAGAGAAAAAATTCATTTCAGGGTGGCTATTGCTTAATGCGAGCTGTGGTTGCCACAGAGAATAACAGCATAGGTCAGGAGAACAAGAGAACATAACTCTGAAACAGAGGTCATTATGGCAATTGTCATCATTCAAATGTATTAAGGGCTTGGGGTCATGTTTAGATGATGTCTGTTTCTTTGGAATATCTCTTGTGTTATCTTATATAGTTTTATATAATCGCTTCTGTGAAAATAAAATGAAATAAATATTCTGAGACTCCAATGGGATGAATTCAGTTGTTTGGTGTCCTTTTTAGCCAGGTCACAGCATTGCTGTTTCTCAAACATTTTAAATTTTGATTTTTCAAAAATGCTATTTTATGTTTATTATCTACTGTCCAATGCAATATTGTTTATAACATGATTCAATATGTCTAATAGGACTAAATATGAGAATACAAAGAGCAACATTATTATCCTCACTAAGCACATTTAGCAATGTTCATTTTATTTACTGATTTGTGAAGCAAGACATTTCTGATTTGTAAGGCTGGCAGAGTCCAGAGTTTTAGGTGTTTATCAGTCACAGCACTCCCTCTTATGCCAACAGGCTGTTTCTTTGATCATTTGCTAGAAGTTTCAAAATAAAAGCAGCCCAGAGGTATTTTGGTTGGATCACGATGCAGACTTATAAGTGTCTTAACTCCTTGCTTATTGGTGACCCTTCAAGCAAGACATTCAAAACACTCTTATGCTGACAAAGACAGCCAGCAAAATTATGTCTCTGATTTACTTACAGTGAAATGATGAGAACTTTTATATAATTTCACATAATTTAATGTTATCAGGCAGACTTTCAGCACAGTCTGTATAAGTGCGGGGGCGACACTAAAGGATCTATTTAAACAAAAGTCTTAGACATATTTCAGTAAGCAGCATCTTCTCAATTTACTGATTTCTGCTAATTGTACAAATGCTGTGTTTTCTACTGCTGTATTTCTCTAGAATCATAGAATCATTAGAGTTGGAAAAGACCTGGATGATCATGGGTCCAACATTCGATTGAACACCACCATCTCAACAAAATCTTAGCACTAAGTGCCACACCCAGTCATTTCTTGAACACTTCCAGGATAGCGACTTCAGGACTTCCTTGGGCAGCTTGTTCCAATGCTTGGACCCCCTTTCAGCTAAGAAATTCTTCCTGACGTCCAGCCTGAACCTCCCCTGGAACAGCTTGAGGCCATTTCCTCTTGTGCTGTTGTTGTTTGCCTGGGAGAAGAGGCCAACCCCACAATCTTGCTGTAACCTTTCAGGCAGCTGTAAAGACTCCACGAGTCTCCTTTGTGTCAGCCCTTACCAGGACAGCTATAGTGCATGCCAGCTGTAAAGGGACATATCCAACAGTCTGCTGAAGGGAGAAAATATTTTTCAGTGGAAATCCGAGCTGTTAGTCTGAGCAATGGGCCCTACAGGCCAGAAGACAAAGCCCTTTTTGGGTGTATCAAATACAGCTGTTCAAAGGAGGTGATTATCCCGCTGTACTCAGTGTTGGTGAGGCCTCACTTTGACAACTGTGTGCAGCTCTAGATGCCAGCATTCGAAAAGGACATGGAGATTCTTGAATGTATCCAGAAGAGGGCATCAAACCTAGTGACAAGGCTGGAAGGCAAGTCCTGTGAGAATTGACTTACGATTTTATGTTTGTCAGGTTTGGAGAAAGGGAAGCTGAGGGATGACCACATTTCTCTCTACAGCTTCCTGAGGAGGGGAAGTGGAGAGGGAGGTGCTGATCTCTTCTCCCTGCTATCCAGTGATAGGACTTGTGGGAATGGGAGAAAGCTACTCTAGGGGAGGTTTAGATTGGACACTAGGAAACATTTCTTTACTGAGATGACAGTCAGACCCTGGAATAGGCTTTCTAGAGAGGTAGTGGGTGCCCCAATCCTGTTCGTGTTTCAGAGGCATTTGGACAATACCCTTAATAACATTCCTTAATTTTTGGTCAGCCCTGAAGTGGTCAGGCAGCTGGAAGAGATTTGTAGGTAATTTTCAATTGAAATCATCTATTGTATTGTACTGTATTGTATGGTATTGCATTGTATTCTGGCATATAATGTTAAATAAGCATCCACCACATCTGTATGTACAGAAAATTAATCTCCCCCAGTTGTTCCTCAGTGTCAAAATGGAATGCATCACTATTGTTATCACTTATGTTAATAATTCCTGTTTGGAATTCTTTTATTAATATCCAAGCATAATCATAAGGATATCCAATACTAAGATCTCAATTGGAAAAAAAATAATTTAACAGATTAGATTACATTAGACACATTATAATCTCAAAATACAGTATATATTGCAATTGTGATGTAATTATTATTGTTAAAGAGATATGAACAATTCTTTAAAGAATTTGTCTCTGAGCTCCTTTCTGGAAGTGTAGATTAGCTTTCTGCCAATCATACAGCAAGAAGGCAACTTGTGTCCTGTATAACTGAAGACTCTTCTTGCCACACAGATTTTGTAACAAATTTTTACTTAGAAGTTTTCTTGTTCTCTATGGATAGCATTTGAAAAAGCAACTGCAGACTTTTACAATGCTAGTTACTTAATAGAGATTATTATGTTATTTGTTATGTTTATTTTAAATCCTCCTATCAAATATATATGCTCTGTAAAGCACGGATTATAATTTACTTTCCATTGTCTATACTTCTTTTTAACACAGTAATTGCTGATCAAAACTGGAAGCATAAGCAAAATAAATCTAACTTGAAATATTACACTGCCATAATGACAATTATTATTCTTCTTCTCCATGAAAAAAAAATAAAATTACTCCAGAGCTGTGCTTTTAATTTGTCTTCAGAAACATTTTACAAACTGCACTTTATAAACACTTCTGAATTGCAGATTACCTGCCTTATGTTTCCTGAATATTTTTAATATATTTTCATGAAAAAACTTGAGCTTTCAGGAGAGAAAATATAACAAGATTTTGTGGAAATTATTTTCCCTGTTTCATTTAGTTTAATGAGATTTTTCCAGTTCATAGCAGTGCTTCTAGTATGTCATTTTAGTCTTATTTTACAATATGTAAAATATTTTGTGCTCTGAGACAGTATCTCTTTCTTCTAAGTAGTTTGTTTTTAATAGCAGCTGAAAGAGGTATCTGTTTGGGGAGAGGATACATTACTAAGCATGGAGCTGCCTGTTTCATGGTCATTTTTAGTCCCAAAAGATTGGGTCTGAATGCAGTGAGTATTCCCAAATACAATTATAAATGATGGCTTCCACTATAAACATTTGTTTTATGAATTCTATTTAATTCAAATTAGGGGCAAGAATTCTAAATCTGCTGCAGATGAAAGCTGGGCATTTGAATTGCAATAGAATGAATATTATTTTTCTCTTGGTAGAGAATAATCTAATTTTGCTCTCCCTAAAGGTCAATAAGATCCCTGACTGGTGAAGATAAAGATAGTTCCTGTCATGCTCTAAGGGTCATTTTATCTTTCGTATATCCTTTTCCCCAGAGCAAAACAGAAAAGTCTGGGTGCCCTTGCACAGTTTGACCCTTCACTGAGTATGAAAATGATAACATAAAGTGATTTTATATATAGAAAGATTTTAGTGCAATCTTAAGGTAGAAATTCAGGCATACTGCAACATAATGCTATATTTTAACAGAGGAGGCAGTTTTCAATTTGTGCAATTTCAATCCAGTCCATTGCCCATAGGTAGCAGAATTAGCCTACAATTTAAAAATTCTCGGATAAATCTGTTTGTATTATTTATGTTTTATGTGTTACTAAGTCATTTGCACTAGTAAGACAAGTCCAAGGAACTAGCCATGCAGAGACAGGCTCTCAGGGAGCAGAGAAGAGAAAGAGTTGGCAGGAGCTCTCTTTCAAGAAGTGTGATACCCACAGCTGCACACGGAAACATGTTTGCAGTATCCTATGGTTTATAATAACTCTATACATCTCACCTGCCACATGTGTGTCAGCTGCAAATAAAATTCAGGTAAAATATAGTCAAAGTGCTGCCTCAACAAATAAAGGCCTTTGTAAGTAAGACATATAAAGACAGGGAAACAGACTAAGATGTCTAGATGTCTAGATAAATACCAGAAGCCTAAAAATGAGGTGGGGCCAAAATGGTATGGAATAGAGAGAATCTGAAAATTGATGGGAGAGACACCCTCTAGAGAACACCCTAACAGCAGGACAAAATTGATTGATAAATGGCAGAGGAAGAAAGACTGATGCAAGGGAAGAAGTAAACAAGTGTTAAACTGGCTTTGTAGATCCTTTCTAAGAGCTACTGCAATGTTGACAACCATGACTGTACATGTAACTTTTTTCTAGGAGCAAAAACCTCTTGCAATTTCTGTAAGAATTCAGGCTTCACAAAGAGATGCTAGAATTTTGGGGTGCACTGTTAAAAGGAAATTAAAGGAGCAGCTGAGATTGGGAGCTGCAAATGAAATACAATAGTGTTCTACATTGGGACCTTGTGATTCAGTGTACTAATTTATCTGGAAAAGAAGATACACAATGAGGTAACAGGTTTCCTGATAACACTTTTCTGGGTATTAAAATTCAGAGCCAGATGAAGAGAGTCAGGAAAGAGTCTCATGATATTACTGAGTGGCTGGGTGATAAAGTGGTGGGTGAAACCCAGTGCTGATGAATGCAAAGTAATGCACCTGGAGAAAAACAAGCCTAAGTACTTATACACAGTGATAGCTTCTAAATTAGCTATTACCACTCAGAGGAGAAATTGTTGTTATGGATAATTGTATGAAAATGTCTCACAACAACATAGTGTTCTGTGCCAAACAAATAAGCAAGCTAGAAATTATTAATAAAGGATAGAGAACAGATCAGAAAACATTATTATGTTGTTGTGTATGTTTATGGTGTACTCGAACTCTATGGGTAGATTTGGTTGTCCTCATCGTCACCTTTTCACAAAAGGTCTGGTAAAGCTAAGCAAAGGTTCAGAGAATCACCAGAGTTATGTTCAAAGCTATTGAACAAATCAAGATTCTTCAACTTTGCCGTGACTGAAAGCAGAAAAGAGAAAAAAAAAAATCCACTGAAGAAATCATAAATGAGATAGAGAATAGGAATGAGGAACAATTAATTACCATTTCTATATAATACAAAAGGGGCCTTGAGTAAGGTTATGGACCATATGTTGCAAACAAGTTACTGCAAGCACCATTGATGCTATTGCCACAGAATAGTCATGAGGCAGAAGTTGTAACTTAATTAGACTAATTCATGGAAGAAGGACAATTAAGCATAAAATAGAAACTCAGTTGCTGGCTCAGGACACTCCGTCATGTTTCTAGAAACAGGGAGTGTCTAGGATCATGGTTTATTTTCTGATTATGCAATGTAACCCTACTGAAAATAATTACAGATTCACTGAGTGTTAAAAGGACTTCAGGAGGTCTCTCCCCAAACTCCTCCTCAGCACCAGGTATGAGATCAAACCTGGCTGTTCAGCACTTTGAAAAACCTTCAAAGATGAATCTAACTCAACCTGTCTGTTCACCTTACTCTACTGCTGGGCAGGTCTTATGGTGAAAAGATTTTTCCTCTTATTTGCTCTCAACCTCTCCTGTTTTGATTTATGACCTTGGTCTCATCCTTCCACCATGCACTGATACAAAGAACTCATTTCCATCTCCTCAACCCTTTCCCCATAGGCACAGGGGCTGCATCGGGGGTTCCTTCAAAGCCATCTCATCTCCAAACTGAACAAGCCCAGCTCTCTCAGCATCTCCACACAGAGCAACTGCTCTGGCCTCATCATATTTGTGAACCTCCTGTCTGAACTCATTCCAATGTGACAACTTTTTTCCTTGAACTTCTTAAAGCCTTTTGCTAAGCACAGAGGCCTGGGAGGCATCAATGAAAGCTAAGGTAAATATGCCATTGAGAACCTTTCTCAGAGTCCAATATTCTCTGACTGGGTGCATTAAAATATTTTACATGAGGAATTAATATTTGATAACACATTTACTTATTTGAATAAATTACAAGGGGTTTGATTTGGCAGAGTGATATAACAAGGTACTAAAATGGCATTGCAATACTCTACACTGTGCAGAATATAACACTTGCAATATATACTTGGAACATGATGCAAATGTGATTTCCACTGCCTGTCTGTATATACACAACATCACAATGCTTTTTCCTCCATTACCAGGAAGGAACTAGCATCTTGAAGCCAGCAGTAGTCTGTTACTCTTCTCAAAGTTCTTTTGCTTCATCAGATTTTATACTCCACCTTGGACTGAGCCACATCTGCACTTCCCTCTTGCTGATCTATCTAACTTGAGAAAACTTTCAAACTCTTAATTAGCACTGAGAAACACCTAACTTTGGAAAAGGCATGTACACAACCAGTTGGTCACTCAGCTGATTTATCTAAACCATTTACCTAAAACAAAGCCTGGTCCTGTTTTGTTACGTTAAACTATCTTTGCAGCAGCTGTGGTAGCTCCCTACATTCTCTCTTGAGCTTCACAAACACATCACCTGTTTCCATTTCCACTGAGACTGATTCAGGTGTAGGAGTTCATTGGTTGGTCACAACTTTATCATTTCTGGCTGTCACTGTATTATCTGTTCCTTTCAGAAAAACACCCAAATTTTCTTTGTTCCATAGGTTTTATTTCTGAAGTTTTCATTCCAAATAATCCCACTAACCAGCTCTTTGATAATTCAGATTAAGCTCTTCTGAAAATCAGAGTCTGTGTTCTGGTAGTTGCCTTTCTTACTCCCACATAATCTTCAGCTTCCTTTCATGGTCCCTACAGACAAGGCTGCCATTTCGAGTCACATCCTTAACCACTTTTTCCTCATTTCTGAGTAACAAATACAGCTGTTCACCACTCTGGCTGGCCCACCCAGTGTCTGTATCAAGAAACGATTCTTAACTTCCAGAAATTCCCTGCACTGTATACATACTGCTATTTAGTCTTTCAGTGGGTATCAGTGAGGTTAAAGCCCCTATTAAGGAATAGTCTATGATCTGTAGACTTCCTTGAGTTATTTAAAGTGTCTTTTTTTTTTTTTTTCTTTTTTAATGAGAAGCATTGTTCTCTTTCTCAGCTGCACTGTCTCTGCAGCGCAGTCTCACCATGATGACACCTTTACTGACTTCTCTGATTCTAACCCTTGAACTCCTGCCCAGACTTGCCCATCATAACATCTGAGCTAGTTGCTGCTTCACTGAGGGATACTTCCCTTCTCCCATTAGAGATATCCCATCACAATTTGGTTATTCCTGCAATAGTTTTCTGGCCATATGTGGTGCTTCAGCTCCTCCTTCCCATTTGTGTACTTACACTTGAGGTGGGTGTCACGTCATCTTGTTTTATCATTCTTATTCCATCACTCTGAATCTTTTGCTTTCCAAGCAAATAATTTCACTGACTTATCCACTGTTTAAGAAAGAATATGAGCTAGAGGGACCTTTCATATATTCTAGGAAGTCAATTAATGTATTCTTACATTATTCACCATGACTAACTACTTTTTCCTTTTTTCTCTATGAGACCGTATCTCCTGCTTCAGACCCCTCTCCCTGATTGTTGGCCCTAGAAATGTGATCAAATCAGAATGTATGCTAAGGCTGAAAACAATGCTTATTTATTTAATAAATTCAGATTTGGGCCAAATGTAGCCTAACCTTCCCTTTACTCCATAAAAAGCATATGGTACACTATATACATTGTTGATATTTAATTATAGACCCCCTTACATTTTACTACCGCAGTGATTAAAACATCTATCTACATCTATTTTAAATCAGATTAAATCTGTAATTTCAATACGAAACAAATCCCCTGATTCTTCTTAAATAATAATCTGTCTCTGAGTGAGATGTGGGAGGAGATTGGGCTGTCTATAATGCACTGAAGTATAGATTAACTGGTAGCTAGAATTAAAACTATCTCATACAGTAGATATGCAAAAAAACTATAAAATATTCTAGTCAAGGGAAATAGAAACATGATCTTTTATGGTATTCACTGAATATTTATTGAAAATATGCTTCTTTTCCCCTACTAATGTCATGCAAAAGAGAAGTTTCAGCAAAATGCTTTTTTTCTCTATTTTCCTCTTATGTGGAAACTGCCAACAATGCAAATTATATCTCATGGCAGACTTGTTGGTTCAAACAATTTGTCACAGCCTGACTTCTCACAGGAAGAGGAAATCAGATTATGGTGACTAATGAAAGAAACTCGGTATTGGTGCATAAGGTTCTATTCTGCAGCTCAGAGAGCCAATGTTATGCAACATTTTAAGGACAGCTTAATGGAGGTGAAAGTTTCTATCTTAGATAAGGAATGGAGCACAGGTGTTGCATGGCAAGCAGCTGGGCCCATGTCTCAGCCCTAGCTGTATCCAGGGTTGACAGCTCCATTAGTGAACAGTTAAGTTACTCATCTACATGTACAGTCTCTGTTTCTCATTGGGCAAAGTTGTTTTTTTGCCTTATGTAATGCACTGAGAAGAGAAAATTCCATATCTTTACATAGTGCAAAGTCCTCTCCATAGTCAATGGCCTGATTTCACAGCAAGGTGACCTGAGCCTTCTCAGCCTTAGCCTGTTATGTGGGGAACAAGGAGAAGGGTAAAGGCTGGGAGACCATGATGTGCCACCTTGTAGGATCTTACAGCCTGGAATAATATCCCTTCTTATCACAATACTCAAGATGCTCTGGGCTCACTTCTTACTACCCTACCCATCATGAACTGAAGCAGGAAAACTTGGGAGATGCTGCTCACAGGCCTGGTAAAGTTAGTAACAAAGTTAACATTAGCTGTGGTGATAGCAGTATTTGTGTCCCAGAGGAAAACAAAGATAGCTTGTAGCTCTTCATACAGTCTTAGCAAATTCCTTGCACACAAATGTTTCTGCAAGTACAGATACAGGATCCACAGTCTTTAAAATAACCCAAGTAGGTGAGATTCGAATGGGCAGTGACATGCCCATTCAGTGATATATTTTTTCCCTGCTGCACTAGGTCTGTCTGGGAGGGAGTAATTTTCCCCCACAGTAGTATGTACAGTGCTGTGCTTGTATTGGCAGCCAGAAAGCTGTTGGTAAGAGAGCAGTGTTTTGGCTACTGCTGAGCAGTGATGCCCCAGCATCAAAGTTGTCTCTCCAGATTCACCTCCCTTCAAAAGGCCGTACATGGGCAAGAGACTCAGAGGAGAAAGAGTCAGGACAGCTAACCCAAGCTGACCAAAGGGATATTCAATACCATGTGATGTGTGCTCAACAATAAAATCTAAAAGAAAGGAGAAGGGGAGGGGACATTTGTTATTAAGGCCTTCTGACGTAGCCACTATGAGTACTGAGGCCTTGCTTCCTTCAGGGAAGTGGCTGAACATTGTCTCCTGTTAGGAAGGAGAGACAACTATTTTTATTTTCATTTGCTTTTAAACTTGTCATTTGCTTTTTAAACTGCTTTTCTCTTGATCCTCCCAAAAGCTCCTTCCCTGCCTCCCATCCTATTCTCTCCCCTCCCACCCTGCTGAGAAGAGTGATAGGCTTGGTGGGCCAGACAAGGTCAATCCACCACATCTGAGCTTTTCTTCAGTATGGAAAGGAAGCAGCTGAGACTGAATTTTCACCTTGCCCCACAGTTGCTTTATGTTTTTCTTGTCCTTTGCTTGGTTGGGGCAGGGGTGATGGTGAATTGAATAATTTTTTTAGTGATTGGAAAATAACTATTCAAGATGCACAAAAATGTGCCTCTGTTGAGTTTGAGAACCAAAGCTAATGGAAGCTTGCAGAGCCAGCTGATGCTGCTGGACCTTCTGTCAAGCTACAGCTGAAAGCTGTCCCACTGCTCTCAGGGAAGTGCCAGTCTTTAGTCGTCTGCTACTGAACTGTAATGCATTCTATTTCACCTCTGCCCAGTATGTTCAGAATACTGGCAGGAGAACCTGGCCCTGAATGTAGGAACATCAGATGCTGGAGCTCTGGCTAGGGCCCCTCAACACTGCCAGAATCATAAACATTCCTCAAAAATGCTTGGCCAATAAGAGAAACATATTCCAGGCAGCTCCCAAGACATTCCTTTGCTAATATGGGAGTAACAGAAGGAAAGAATTGTTTTTAAATTAAAAGACAAAAGTCAGCTTAAGAGTTTTAGAACTGTAGAAAGCAGATTGGAGGGCAATAAATTTTAGACTCAAAGCTCAGTGAATCTAGGTGAGGATTTATCATACTGTTTTTATAAATAAATTAGTCTAGATAGGTATGCAAATTTAGAGTTGGACCATGAAAATCCTTTAATTTGTTATTTCTAAGGCATTCTGAATATATAACAAATATGACATATGCAAATATAATGAAAACTTTTCTTAATTCCCTTCCTTTTCTGTTAAAAGATTTTCTATTAGGCAGAATCCAGAAAGTGTGACATGGAAAGCATAACATATGATGGATATTGTGGTCAAAACACAAGGGGAAAATGCTATGATTTTGAAATCATATTCTTTATCCTTCAGTGTAGACATCCCTGGTGCTGCTCCATGATGTGGCCATCATAATCTGCATGTTTCTTTACGCTCTGAACATGCTGCCTGTATGCAGCATGTATTCAAGTTTCATGATTGCTTATTTAGAAAAATATGCTGGGCCTTATTAAGACCATAATAATTCCATATAAAAATTAAAATTTGGAGATTTCCAGAAAGCAGAATTTTCAACTTGGTGGGGGGAGTACTCTGGGATTTTGTACTTCAAGACTGCTCACAAACAGTCTTGGTCAAAAAGTCTACCTCTTTCGGAATGGAAATTCTAACCCCTTTGATTTTTGGAATCAGTTTCCATATTGCTGAAACAATTTTCTTCAGCACTGAAAATTTATTTAATGTTATTTTACAAAAATAATATCGTTAAATGTAATATATAATACAGGATGGATATGAGAGACAAAACATGAAACTTTAAACTAGGTAATTAATTTTCACTTTGTTTTGATTTAATTATTGCTATTAAATATGAGTGAAGCTGATTAAACCCCAGGAGATTTCCAGTCACTTACATGATGCTCTCTTATGGAAGTGGCTCTGTTTAAAGTTTTTTACCAGGTCTAATCACTGAAAGTTACCTCTCTTTCTGCATTACAGTCTAGGGAAATGACCTTATTTTTCTTTTTCTCTTGACAGTCCCAAACCAGTTGACAGCAGAAATGACAAAGGTACTGACAGAAAAATTTGTTTCTTCTTCATTTTGATGTTATGGATCGATGTCCATTCCACCAGCAGCCTCCAAACCATAGATCACATAGCGCGTGACTTCCAAGTCAACAAGAGACATTTACAGGTTAGAAAATGTGTTCATTTCCCTTTGGCAATTCGTTGGGGATTTTAGCCATCTGATTCAGAGAAGCACATATGGTAAATACTTAATGGAATATAAATCTTGAGAGCACACCTTGAAATTAAATGAGATTTTCAATGGGACTCACATTCCTGTTTTACAAAGGTCCTTTTGAGAATTATATTTCTTGTAAGCTTCTGACAGTTATTTATGATCTGAGGCATACATATACTCAAACGTTTAACCTATCCCATCTGTGTTAAATCTAGTTTTATACCAGGATACCAATGTTAACTGCTCACTGACCTACAGAAATAATTAAATTGCATTTATTTTTCCTGGATTTTATTACCTGACCTTATTACAGAAAACAAGATATGTATGAAGATATATTTTTATTATTTTTGTAGCATTATTGTATGCTTTAAAAATATTTTAAAAGATGCTAGACTATATTTACACCCACCTTAATACCACTGAGCCACAAGGAATCAATTCTGGAAGATAATTTTTATGGATTTGCTTTAACCATGCAGCATATCTCAGGCTTTTATATTTCCTTAATATATTCTAAAAGTACATTTGTCATCAGGGTGTCTGAAACTTTTAGAGACTGGAAAGTGCTGAATGCCCCTTTCTCCTTATAGGTTTGTATTAGTGTAGCCAGTGAAGTAGCCCAGACTGAAATGGTTAAAAAATAGTCCAGGCCAATAGAGGATAATAGCAGAGTGAAGATGGCTTTCCTCTTTTACATTGGAGTTGTGGAAACAGGAGCAAAATTTCAGTTTCATCAGGTCACAAAGATCAATCTTTCAGGCAGCTTCTTCCTCCTCACATCTCATTTCAGTCTCGGACAAAGCAATTGTGCTCCCCATGCTGTTTGCTACTGTTGTTTCCTTAGAAGCTACCTCCCTCAAAATGTTGCAGCAGAGTGGTTAATGTATAGGCTTTTCCTGATATGACTCTGGAAAAATCAGGTGTGTTAGCTAAAAGTTCTGGTTGTGGGTTTGGTTGTGGAGGAGGTTTTTCTGTGTGTTCGTTTGTTTGTTGGTTTTGCTTGTTTTTCCTCTTGTTGTTTTGCTTTGAATTATACCAGAGATAATATGCTTCCTTAATAGACATCTGTAGTGAAAAATGTCTGAGTCCCAATTTGTTTCAAGCATTGAGAAAGATAAAGCTTCAAGGAATTTTTAGGCAATACAAAATCACTCTATTGCATTTAATTGGTGCAACAGTAGAAACCATCTCCTTGTTTGATGACCTTGTGTCTCATCAAATGAGTACAACACTGTATGTGGCATATTTACATCTGAGGATAACCTAGCACGTACTTAAAGAAAAACATTTTTGTTTTTAACAACTTTTGAAGGTTATTTTCACAACAGACTGAGACAAAAATAAAGATACATTGCCAGTCAGGACTGACATTTCTACCAGTATGTGTGAAGCTATCAGGGTGAAGATCTGAACCCAGGTCTCTTCTCTGATCAGAATCAAATATTTTTCTTCTTAATCACTCTGCATTTATATGAGCAGGATATCAGAACATATGCTGCCAGTGACACCAGTTCAGCATCTGGTACAACTGAATACTGTGGGCTCTAACAAGTGTTTAAACCTTGATTTTTTTAACCAGCTGCACTGGAGGAATCATGCCTGATAAAACACCAGAGAATAAAATTATATCAGAATATTTTTTTCCAGTCTTGCCAGTACAGATATATGGAAGTAATTACAAAGAATTAAATAAGACACAATTTTTGACCTATATGTTTATTCCTCTGTACCTTCATCAGGCTCCTAGCTACTGGGAAACAATCTTTCTTTCCTGTATCTTACTCCTTCTTTAGATAAACTATTATGTTCTCTTTCTGAAACTAATGTGAGCATTGATTGTTGGTTCAAAATAAACAAAATAAAAAAAGCTCATCCAGAACTTAATGTTCCTCAGGGTTTTTTTATGCTTAAACTCCATATAAACAAATACATATTCCCTGGCCTGGAGAGAGAGGACTCTTAGCATGGTTGTTGGGCATCCCTGTTGGATGCTGAAATATGGGTTCAAAGCAGAGTAACCAAAAAAATAACAACAGCTTGATATCTAACTGATACTACTAGCTGACTGTTATTTTGGGCATATGTGTCTTTGCAACACTGTTTTTTACAGCTATATTTTGAGACATTTGCCCTAGTTAAATATTTATTGATACTTTCCTCCACAAAGAATCGAATTGGAAAAACTAGCATTTGTATTAAAAGCAATGGCACTGAGTAATTCCCAGAAAAATATGTCTCTAATTAATTCAGTTAAAAATCAGGACAAAATAAGCATTCCATGTTGGTAGTACCAGTGTTTCTTCATTCATTTATCTGAATGATAAATTTCTATGAGAAATTACTTTTTCCACCATCTTAAATTAAATGTTTTTAAATTCCACTTAATTTTTTACTTTGTCTTTTTGTATCAATTATGCAAATGCATCGCTTTGCAAATTACAATCCATTCAGCTCCTCAATTTTTAAAATAATAGTAGGATTATATGAGAACAGCAGAAGAAACACATACTGTCTACAAACTTATAACTTTTGATGATCCACTTGTTTTACGAAAGTGGTAATCCTTCAGCTTGTTCTGATCACAGTTAATACAGCGTTTGCTGCTAGCATACTGAGGCTGTCTTGGTGGTTTTTTCAGTGACTGACTTAAAAAGTCAGCAAAATTACTTTTAATTAACTCTTGTTTTATTTAATATTTCACCTTGAATACTTTCCAATACCATTCTAACCTCGTCTCTCAGAAATTCTCCTCCTTTATTACTTTTTCTTGAAGAGCAACTTTAAAATTAAATTAAATATTTTTTATTTAAAAAAAACCCCACAAAACATTTTAGACCTTTCTTCAACTTCCTTCCAGTTTGTGTCTGGTTTAATGGTGAACTGATTTTTAATAAAACTAAATATATTTTTCAAATAGAGGTCTAAGAATGATAACTACAGTACTTCTTTAGATTCACGTGATCTAATTTAATGTAAGATTATATTCTTAGTTTCACTGTCACATTTTCACACTGAATTTCAGGAAGACAGAGTTTTTAAAAATTAAATATGAATATGAATAATATGAAAATCTTACCATACTAGTCCTACTACTTTTAATTTAATAACTGTTTGTAACATATAATATTTTTTCAAGATTAATTATTTCTGAAGAATTAGTTACTGTGCCAGATTTTTCTTGATCAATTTTAGATGTTTTCAGTGCATAGTTTGGAAATACATATAGGCTCATTCTCAGTTTTGGATGACAGTTGTGTATTTCTTGACAGTACAAATTATAATATTGTAAGAATATTTTCTTAAGGGTTTCTCCTATGTTGTTTGCAAAATATTAAGGAAAAAATATTGCACCTTTTCTTTTAATAATAGGTGATTTCTTTTAAAAATAGGTGATTTAATTTTTGAACAATTACACCCACATTTTTTGACTTCTCATTCTGAATTTTACCAATTTATAATACTTTACTTTTGCGTAAAATGCCCAGGGGAAAATTACAGGGAAAATGAAAAGAGAATAAGAAAATAATAAATATGTCTCAATCACAAATTCAACATTATTAACTACAGGGAAATAGATATAGTGAAGAGATGATCTATGCAATTTCAAAAGGGAACACCAACATATCTATACAAATTGAAGTGATGACAGCACCAATAAAGGTGTAGAGAGAGAAAACATAACATTTTATATTGCAACATTGCATCTGTATGACATACACAGAGACAGGCAACTTAGTTCCATAAAATCCTCTACTGCAACACAATCTCTAAAACAGAGATTGATTTGAAAGTCAGACAGGGAAAGCCTCTGACTAATCAGTCAGTTAAACAAAGAAAACAACTTTGCTTTGCTCATGTTTGTGCCCCTTTATATTTGCATTTTGAAGTAAGAAATGGAAAGAGATTCACTAAGCTCTTGTGCAAGCATTTGGTGGTTTATTTTTTTTTAATATGATTTGTTTTAAAGAAGTATCTGTGCCAGAAATGCTATTAAAGGGATACATCATGAGATTTCTGACTAATCATAAATAATTAACACAGCTGAAAGAGTGAGGATCAAGTAATCAATATGTGAAGAAAACTACACCCAGTTTATTCAAAATCAAGAAAATCTGCAAAAGTGAATTTGAAGAAATGATGATCTATTCATGGATGTTCAGGGACAAAGAAAAGAGATAAACTTCCTCATATAAATTATTCATGATCAATTATTTGCTCAGCTTCAGTCTGAGTACATCTTGTGACAAAATTAGATTTTAATCACATATTTCTTTAGACCCCAAATGAGGCATTCAGCATTCAGGGATAGTAAAATCTTTGGCTTCTCTGAGATTAGGGGCTGATTCTGCAGCACTGAAGTCACTGGGACTATTTTTAACTGATTTCAATTAGACTAGGGTCAAAATATTGGGACTTCATGGTTCACTCACTGTGTTCCACCACATTTGCACCAGTAAAATTTTTATTTTTCCTCCAATTGAGTTTCTCACGTTTTAAAGGAGAGGGTGCACAAGAAACGAGAGCACTGAAAAAGGGGAGAAGTTTTCCTTTTTCTGGGATAGCGTTAATATGCTTCAAAGTAGCTGCTATGGGACTGTGATTTAGATTTGCACTGCAAATGGTGTTGATACTACACAGATGTTATTGCTAAGCAGTGCTTACACAGAGCCAAGGCCTGTCTGCTTCTTGTACAACTCTTGTCAACAAGGAAGCTGTAGGTAGACAAAAGCTGGGAGAGGACACAGCCACAACAGCTGACCCAAACTTATAAGTAAGGTTTATATATAGCTAATAAAGGAAAATTCCATAACACATGACATCATGCTCAGTGAATAAAGAGGGGGGGAAAAGTAAGAAGGGGAGAACATTTTGAGCGGTAGCATTTATCTTCCTGAATCACCATTGCATGTGACAAGTCCTGTGCTCTCCTATAGATAGCTGAACACCTGCCTGACCTTGGAAAGCAGTAAATTAATTCCTTATTTTGCTTTGCTTCTGTGTGTAACTTTTGCTTTACCTATTAAAGTATCTTTATCTCAGCCCATGAGATAAAGCCATTTGTATCCTTCCAATTCTCTCCCCCATGCCATTGTTGGGGGAGTGAGTGAACAGCTGTGTGCAGCTGAGCTGCTGGCTGGGCTTAAACCATGGAAATTAGCTGCACTGCTTATTTGTCAGCTGGTTTATAACCTGAACTGCATAGACAGGTTCTCCAGCACTCATAAGTTAATGACACACCCTTGACTACTGTAAGGGGATAGTAGTTTCCATGAGTTGTTCTGAAATCAACTGTTATTTTCTTGATTTCTTACTTTTTTGTCATTTAAATATAATTGACTGGAGAGGAAGTCAAATTGGTTGGTGGACTCTCATACCACCTTCCTTCCTAGTTTAGGGAAGAAAAGCCAATTGCAATAGATTTTGATGGTCTTTAACTTAAATGTTGTCTTTCAAGACCTTCATATTGAACAGTGAATCTGGGAGGGCTAAAAGTACTGGTTTATACCTAGCCAGTGTATACATGGTGCCCTTATCTGCAGTTTTTTTTCCAATGAAGGCAGTTATTTTGCTTATATCAGA
The DNA here is from genome assembly GCF_001522545.3 of Parus major. Lineage (NCBI taxonomy): Eukaryota > Metazoa > Chordata > Aves > Passeriformes > Paridae > Parus > Parus major. The sequence continues at coordinate 90,507,751 of NC_031770.1, forward strand.
CTTTCACAGAGATGTAGAGGAAAAAGCATATTTTCCTCATCAGAGAAACACAAGTTGACTTTAACTAGACATTTGGCAACAAGTTGTTGGGAAGTTACAAATAGCTCTGTAACAGGAATTTGTCTGTCTCCTCTGCAATTGCTGTCTGAAAGGACTTCTTTTGAAAGTAATGTTACCATTTAGATGAATATTACACACTGAAGCTTCTTCTGTGACAGTGATTATTTTTTTTCCACTACTCTCTACTGAATGGATCTTACTGTGTTATTTATTTAGGACATACTTAGGCACCACAACAGAGAGAACAATATAAATATGTATATGAATATAAACTGCATGAACAACTGATAACAGAAATATGAAATTCTACATGTACTACATATCTAAAATGGCTTTGAATTGTAGTTTTTTTCCTGGAATACTCTTATCAATTATTATTATGGCAGTCAGTTCTGGGCTTAGAAACATGAAGGTTTCTTTATTTAGAATCATGGATGTTTGCAAATTTTTCTATAGTTTGAATAATGATATTTTAAACTATAATTTAATTTTGATATTCTAGCTGCTAGGAAGTTATAGCTCATGTCAGATATTATTTATCACTCACTTTTACCTTGTCACCTTCCAGCTATATACTAAATCATTTTCCACTGACTTAAGCTAACCTTTCAAACCTCAGCATAGTTTCAAATGCAAATTCATATGTATATACACATTTATACACATACATACATTGATAAAATATTAATATATAAATATTTGTATAAATATATTCAGGCATACATATAAACATACTTTTTCACAGACCCACAGAATGGTTAAGGTTGAAAGGTATTACTGGAGGTCATCTATTTCAGCCACCTTGCTCAAGCAGGGTTCCCTAGACCATGTTACTCTGGATTGTGTCCAAACATATTTGGAGTATCTCCAGTGAGGGAGTCTGGTCTGGGCAACCTATTCCAGTCACCCTCACAGCAAAATTCTTCCTCATGTTCAGGTGAAACTTTCTGTCTTCTGATTTCTACTGGCTGCCTCTTGTCCTATTGCTGGGCTCTTCCAAGGAGAGCCTGACTCCATTCTCTTGGCACCTTCCCTTCAGATACTTGCAGACATTGATGAGGTCCCCTCCAGTTATCTCTTCTTGAGGCTGAACAGACCCAGCTCCCTCAGCCTTTCCTCATAAGAGAGGTGCTCCAATCCCTAAATTATCTTACTGCCTTTCAGGGGACCCACTCCAGGAGTTCCATGTCTTGATTTTACTGGGGACACAGCACTCCAGACATGGCCTCACTGGGGTTGAGCAAAAGAGCAGTATCACCTTACTCATCCTTTTTCCACGTCTATGTGCAAAAATGTACTATGATACACACCAAAGTATTTTTTAGGCTTTATTCATATTACTAAAGAAAGAAGTAAGGAAATTCAAATTTTTGTAGATCTGTAACTGAAGATTTTTCTTAAAATGAACTCTTAAAAGCGCTGCATTACTTAGTTTTGAGCCCAAATCTGATCTATAAGATTTGGTGTGCTTGATGCTCTCAGTGAAAGACTGTTTCATATTTTGCATTTCTCTAAAGGCTTGTTTACTAAATAATATTAAATTCTTGCTGTAACAGTGGTTGCTATTTTGTTCAAGAGCTATTCTGTGACACACATTAATAGACTGTTCAGACATCAGTTTCTTAATTTTCACAAAATTTCTCAATACTGAAAGCCTGGTATTATCCCAATTTATAAGTGCTGAACTGAGGCACATTGGAATTGTTCCTAATGATTAGCCACTAATTTTAGCAGATCCACTTTGTGTTATCTCTTTTCTCATTTTACAGAGTTCTGAGTGTGGTCTGGTCTGTCTCCTGCTCAGACCATGCTGTGCCTCCTGCTGATTGAAGGTGCACTTAAAACTTCAGCAAGTCAGAATCCAAAACTAAAACTCAAAACGCAAACATGGATTGAAATTAATTTCAACTTAGTTATTTAAGCCATCTAACCTGAACTGACTGTTAAAGCTGCTTCTTTCTCCAGCTAATGGAGTGACAGGCAGCTCAAGAGAGCCATTGCCTCCACCTCTTACAAAAGACCTTTGGAACAGGATAAACTACCTTCTGTAGATGCCTCTCCACACTGGCAGAGAAAACCTGCCCTGTTTGTAGCCTAGCTAAGAAGAATTTCAGTCTTTGGGAGGGCCAAGGAAAGCGGTCTAAATTTAAGTATTTGGTTCTAAATTGGTTTGCTGTGGTTAGGAATGACAAGAACTTTCAGGGGTGATTTCTGCCATTTAAAATCCTTAGAGGGATTTGAAGAATCACCCTCTAAAAATGCCCATCTCCTTCTGTTGACTGCATACACTTAAAACAACTAAATATAAGGAAGATGAAATCAAATATTTACCGATGTTCCTTGAGATCTGTGGCTGTTGTGATTTACTTATCACTAAGTAATTCTGACAAAGAAATAAAATGCACCCCTTACTTCCCAGAACAATATAGTTTGGAGAAATTTCTTTCTCATTCAACCTTCACTACAGCAGTTACTAAATTCAGAGTGTTTATGCTGCCTACACCAATGTAAGGGTTTGCGTGTGTATTGAATTTCCTGAGCTATTTAAAAAAAAAAAAACAAAAAAACCCCCCAGACCAAAAAACCATGCAGGTATTGTGTGGTTTGTTCTGGTGTTCTGTTGTTGTTGATGATGTTGTTGTTGTTGTTTTGGTGTGTTTTGTTTTTTTTTTGTTGTTGTTGTTGTTTTTTTTTGTTTTTTTTAAATTCAGTTTTTTGTCACTGTAATACTCCACGATGAGCATCGCCTGAAGAGTAGCAGCTCACAGACAAGTGTTAGGGATGGCACCAGTGACTGAAAAAACCTCCCAGGAGTCTTTTCTGTTTAATCTGAGCACAAATTAAGTAGATTTATTCTTTAATTTCCCCATTGGTATTTAATAATTATTTGTAACTCTATTGTTTATTTTGGTGAAACTACCAACTTTTACTTGCATTTAACCTGGCTTACCTTGAGGATGATTTCAAAGTATTTTGACAAAGAAAGAGACAGACTCTCACAGAGGGTGGAAACCTATGAACTTATGAATTTGTTTCTTGAAGGCAATCTAGGCATATTCTGCAGGGTATAAAATGTGCAACAGGAAGTGCTTCAGGGAAATTTTCAGAGATCATGCAGAGAGCTTGCATCAGAAAAGTCAGAATGAAAATGGCTAACTGCTTTCTTTGATTATGCAGGAAGCTATTCAGGAGAATTTCTGAACTGAAATGGCTCCCCCAGGGAATTGGTTGCATTGGTATGGTGCTGAGTACAGCTATGGTTCCACAATGTGACACATTCACCTTACCCACCTAGAGGGGAATATAAGTATTTGTATCACAGAAGTAAAGTAAAGCCCCTCTTCTATAGTACTTACATAGGACAACCTTATTGTGTTCTAGTTCAATGATTCCTTTGTTGATTTCAGCCACAAATTTATTAAATAACACACTTCTATTAAACTGTCTGCAAAAGAGTCCTATATTAATAGCATCCTAAACAACAAACAATCTGAAATATGTTTTACTGAAACTAATCAGAGAGTGTTATGCTTTAGACAGTCCTATCACTGTGTGTCAGCACTCAGAGACACTTTTACCATATTTGCATGTTAACTTGGCTCTTCAGTTACTTTTGACTCCCTTTCTCTATCCCTAGTTCCTTGATTCTGGCCTGCCCAGTTCCACGCTCTGCTGGACCACCTCACATCAATCCAGCTTTGCTCACCACTACTGGTGTCCTCACCATGTTCCAATGTCTCCTCCTGTCACCCAGCTTCTTTTCCCACCAGCATCAGCTTCTTATCTGAACTTTACTTCCTTGTTACCTCCCTCATTCCCCCTGGATTGGTTCAAAATGACATCACACCTCAAAATAAGGAAATTTTAAGTACAGAAGGCAATTTGGGTTATTTCAGAGTTTATTGGACTCATATCCTGTATACATTTAGATCCAATGGTAAGCAAAGATTTCAAAGTAGAGGGATAGAAAAAATGAATCTAAATTAGTCAAAACTATTCTAAAATTAGTTAGAGCTAATAAAAAATATTAGAAATGGGTAAGGAAAGCTTTTTTTCTCCATTTCATTTTTGAAGCTCTGGCCAACTCCTGGCATAATCCCCTTCTGATCCTTGTAATTAGAGATTTCTTTAACTAGGAATAGTTGGATGTAGTCAGAAACCAAATGGGTCCTTGCAAGATAATGAACCACAGTCCTGTTGACTTTTGAGAGACTCCTCTTTGAGAGAGGAGAATTAACCCTTTCTTGGGACTAGTTTTCTCTTAGCAATGCAAATGCTTGGAGTGTTCCAGCAGCCTCTCTCTTCAAGGAAGACATAAATTTATCTTATGTTATTGAAATGCAAGGATGAGAAAGAAGGTGCATGGTAAGGGAGCAAAACCATGCTTTAAATACCTGCTGCCTCCAACGTGAAATATCCAACAACACTCTGATGTGGCTTTGCAGTGATATCTTTATGGCTTCCATTTAGCAATTTTCTTTCAGAGGTTTATAAGACCCTGCCACAGAGGACTTAAATTGTATGACTAAAGATGTATGGCACCAAACTGTGATACAGACAGTGGAAGAAGAGAAGACTCTCTTAAACCAAGGCTTCTGTCACAGAAATTGTCTTGGTTTAAGACAATTTACAGAGCAGACACTCCAAAATGAGTTACCTCTCCTTGTAGTTTTAACTGCTCCTCTTTCCCCAATAGGGAGAGACATGTGTGAGAAGATATAAGTGGAAAAATAACAGTTCACTAAAAAATTGAAAGAGCAACAATCAATATAACAGTAATAGGCACTAGATACAACAGGGCTGAAACCCATGGACTACCTGGGAACAAAGAGCACAAGATGGCAGAGAAGCCCCTCCCTGAAGATGGCAGGCTCTGTAAAGGACTGTGTTTCAAGGGACAAAGACAAGATGGCACATAAACCCCCTTCTCTGAGCATGTGGTGGACAGAGAATAACAGAGAGAGAGAGCAGAGGGGAAAAATATCAAGAGAGAAACTGAGCCTCTGCAGTGACAAAATTTCCCTCTTCGCTCAAACAACAACCAAAGGGCAAGGACAAAGCAAAAAGAAACCTTGATTCCAAAAGCAGTCAAATGCCCCTCGAGCCGTTTGCTCCACAGCACTGGACAGGGTCGCTCCCCTGGCAGCAGCAGTTCCGCTGACAGCGGTGGATGGAGCCCAGGCAGTGGCAGGAACTAGCAGTGTTAATTTCTCTACTTTTTCTCTACAACTGGCTGGACCCAGCTGGTGTCAGCACTGCAATTCTGAGTTGGCACCACATTGCAGGGGAGAAGAAGCAGTCCTGCTGGGCACTGAAAAGGGGAGTACCTACCCCTGGTCCTGGCTTGGTAGCTGCATACAGGTGTTTGTGCAATTTGCCCTGGGACAGTTTAGGATTGGGAAATGCAATTCTTGGAGACCTTATATGGCACCAAGGAGCTCGGAAAGAAACAAAGTAAGAAAGTTTCTGCATTGGCTTGGAGAAGCAACTCTCTTAGGATCCCTCCAAGAATGGAAAGAGAAAGAGGAGATCCTATATGAGTGCTGCCCTCTCTCTTAAAGGCACCCTGGGCCAAACAGCTTCCTGACCCCTGGGTTGAAAAGGAACAGTAACAATCTTGGCCAGAATTAGTGTATTACAGATACAATACACATTTTTTGGGTTACCCAGGACAGAAATGTTTCACAGAATTTGAATGCATATTTTCTTCACATCAATGTAAACAAAGGAATTTTACTTCTGCTGATGAATCCTTATATATAATCATTTTATGATATGAAACTTCATAACTATTCCTTATAATTACTTAGGAACAACTGCTTGTTTTTTTTAACTAGCTCTAGAAAAGGAGCAGAAAATATAGCAAATAAGCATAACTGAAGTTGGTAACATTGTGGGACACTGTTTGCTGCAATCTAAGGATGCTAAGAACAAGCAAGCAGTAGGCCAAATAAATTAAAGAAGTCAAAAAGTTTTGTCCAAAACCAGAAATAATTAAGAGTAGAGAAAAAACCTGAGCAAAACCAGAGAGATCAGGAAAGATTTTTCTCTATATCACCTAAGATTTTCCCACCAATTCTCAAGTTTTACTGATATGCTTTCCTCATACAACTTTAATGCTTATTTCTTGTCCAAAGTGAGTCCCCAAGTCAAAACTGCTTTGTTGAGAAAATCCTTGCATCAACCTTCAGATGTACAAATCTGGAATCCGTTAGTTCAAATGCGTCAATAAAATTTCTGATTGTAAATGCAGAGCCTACAAGCAAAAGCTTGTAGGTATCCTAGGTATCTGGGACATGAGCAGGAAGATTATTTTTTCACTTTATTAATTCTGTGCTGGTAAGCCTTGTGATTTTTTTTTTTCTATGTTTCATAGCTGTTGTGAATTTTCAAAAACCCTAATCCCAGGAATCTTACTGTCTGCAAACCCTCAGATTTTCTTTAAGTGCATTTTTCAAACAAGTTCCAGTCATCAGAGCTGCAGGGGAAAAAACAACAAAGCCTAAAAATGATACAGAGAACTTTCAGCATTCAGAACACTACATGGCAAATGGCATGTTCATAATGTACTTGGGGTTTTTTCATTAATTTCATACTAAGACTTTGAAAAGACAGTGTTGGAGATACCAAAGGTTTGCTTTACTGGAAGTAAAAATGGAAAGATTTTAAGTGTTTATGTGATTTGGAGCAATCTTAGCATAAGGCTATCTTTTACACATTGACTATGGGATTAATGGCTGAAGAATTTTTTTCATTTTTTTTAATTGTTTTTCTCTGTAGGGAATGATTAGGAGCATTAATAGTTTATAGTACCATTCTTTTCCTAGAACTGGATGTTCAGAATATGGGAATGTCACTTCCACCAGTCTGAGATAGATGTAAAGGTCTTCTTTGACAATTTCACACCTACTTTTTTATTCTGTCTCCTTACAAAATTTGCTTCTGTGCTTGCTGTCTTTCTTGACTTTGTCTTTATAGCTATTTGCTCCGTGTGCTTTTCTCCCCAGAACTGTGCTTTAATTTGATGATTGCGATCACTGTGCATAGACATTAATATTTTTTTGCTCACTTTCTAAACTTCATCACACTTCTTTTTTCTATTAGCAAAGCAAAGTTTCTGCTTCCCAGGCAATTGGAGCCAAATTCTGAACATTGCCTAAGGCAGAAACTGGATATAAAACAGTTCCTGCTCTTTTGTCCTTGAAACGCTTAGGGGACAAAGTGACACAAAAACAATGAATGCCCTACCTGTTCATCTGTATGACAGGATCTGGCTTAGATAACAGATAAATGCTCTGATCTCAGTCTCAAGTGAACATTGTCAAATTAACACAAGCCACTATATCAGTTGTCAGTTTAGTCTTTGTTCCAACAAATGACAGATATGAGCAGCTACTCATATTTTTTTCACACCCCAAGAGCATATGATGACATAGTGTTCATATACAATGAGAAGCAATGTACCACTGGGAATAGTTTCCTCTGTGCAAAACCTGTCACAGCCATGAGAAGCCATTAGTGATGTGGCTTCACAGTTGCATGAATGGGATATGGGTGCCTTGGGAGCTGAGCACAGCTTGAGAGAAACCCAGTATGAAAGAGATTCTGCTCTCTTTTCTCATTTTGACACTTAGTGTACCTCACTTGCAAGAATATACTTTGAGTGGGGCAAAAAGTAAAAGTTCTGCCCCCTTTGGTCGTTAAAGAAACTGTCATACTTTATAATGTGATTTCACAAAGAATAGGAATTTGTGGCCTTATGTTCTGAGGAAACCCATTTGGAAAAAATATACCCTTCTCTTCAAGACTGGTACTGTAATTTTAATCATCCATAACGCCCTCCTTTATTTCTACCCTTAATTATTCTTTATTGCTCTTCAATACTGCTAACTTCCATACCCTTATTCAGAAGCATCTGTTTCACTGATGGGTGAAATTATTGTCATATATATTAAGGGGATTTATTTTGTCTTTATCTAGTAGATTAAAGAATCCATTAAGAGCAGATATTTTCTTGCCAGGAAGATATTATAAACTATAATTAAGTCAACTTTCAATTTATTTTTTTTTTTTTATAAACTACAGTGATTCCTTTAAGTCTCTTGTTAAATTCTTTTCTTAAGCTATTGAATTATTGCAACAGCTCTTTTGTACACCCTTTCAGATTTACCAATATCTTTTTAACAGAAGGAATATAACAGAACAATGTCTATATTTTCAGAAGTCAATCACAACCATTGCAGTGGAAACCTATATATATATAGGTTACCTATATATAGGAAACCTATAAACTATATATATAGTTTTGTCAAGTTAGTCCCAGTAATGCAAAATACAGTGATAAAATCGTTCCTCAAATCCCGCTTCAAACTTGAGCTCTTTCTGCCACTATGCTGCATGTAGGTTCATATTCAGGTACCAATTTTTAATAATTAGTACCTAATAAACATGAGTAAGTGTTTTAGAAGTCTTATTTCCCAAAGAATAATGTCTTATTCTGTAGGTACGGTCAGTGTTTCTCACCCCTCAGTACATACGTTGCATTTATCTTTAACATGGAAGGTTGTGGCTTGCTGAGAAACGGATTCCTCTGCATAATTGATTTGTTCTTATTATTTTGCCACTCTGCAGTCTGTGTGTCAGCCACATAGAGTGTAAATTGTAGTTTTACTAATGCACACAGGTGAAAATGTTAGTTTCACATATCAATTAATGTGTACCTCCACTAGTACTATATCTATTTAATCATGATTGCTCACCCAGAAATACTTCATGAAATATGTCTGCAAGCTACTTCTTAATTGATTTTGAATGGAATGATAGAACAGGGATGATAGTGTATAGTGCTTATTTTTTAATCAAAATGTCATGAAGTTCTAAAACAAGTATCATACATAAGTCTCTATCTTTCAGTTTCTGGACTTTTAATTTAATCAAATAATGAAGTAATATTTATTTGATCAATGAAATTGTATTAACAAAGACTAATGATAATACAATAGTTACTAAAACAAAAGTATCTTTCAAATTAAATCACCTAAAGAATCTTAGTCAATATGAACAGCACAATTCTCAGTAACAGCTGTATATCCTCAAACACCAAATAACTACTGCCAGAAAATAGAGACTGTGCACAAAGGCACATTCCATTCTTGAGGAAACTTCAGCTCTGACAGGATGAAATGACATTAAAGATAGACAGAAGGAGGTAGATTGACAAGACTGAATTAAACTTTTTGCGTCAAAAACCCAAGGGCTTCTATGATTCAGGTGCCAGTAGCATTTACAAGACCTTACTAACCAATGCCTAAACCTGTAAAGCTCTGTAGCTGCAAAAAAGCTGATCCCCAAAGAGATTTATCCTGCCAGCTTTTAATTAACTGAAAGTAATAGAAATGGTGACTGCTTCAGATTCAGGACCTTAAAAACCTCTCTGAGTCTTGGTCCCAATACTTACATTTCAATGACTGTATCTGTGCATCACTAAACAAACTGGAACACTGCTGTGTATCTCAAGGTCTATGCCACTCCTGTGTGTAACACAAACTTTTGTAATGAGCATTCCTTATAGCACCTCACTGGAAATTTCAGGCAAAGTCCAAACGCTCCCAAAACAGTGGCAAGAAATTAATGATGCAGTGCAGCAATGTAGAAAAGACAGATTTAATTAAATTTGACTTTGGAGTGTTCAGTTTTCTAAAAAATTTTAAATGGAGGTTCCAGTGCTGGTTTGAACTGGAGGCTGCCAAAAGATTTCAATATTACAGGCTATAAGGTTGTTCTCAGCCATACCAAAAATTAATTATTTTGTGTATTAGAAGCACTTCAATAGAGATTAATTAAAAATTCCTCTGTTGAAAAGCAAATGGCCTTCCCATAGAGGCCAGAGCTTTGTGCATTTGTACAGGCACAGGTTTAACTTGGTTTTGTAGCTTAGACTATTGAACCAGGTATTCCACTCCACAGTATTCACAGTATTCACATTCCACAGTATTCCAACAACTGAATATGTATGGAAGAAAAAAGCAGAATCACTATTATTTTAGAAGAACAAAGAAAGTGGATTACAGGATCAACTCTAGCACAGAGTTTCTAGGTGTACATCTCAAGCAGAGGAAAGCATACCCATCTTTTCTGGAATTAAGCATATCATGCAGCCTCTCTTTATTACAACATTTTCTGCAGTTAAGCCTAAGCAGCTCCCTTCTGCAAAGTGGATTCCTTTTTGAGTTCTTACCCTTTTATGGAAGAGTTCTATTTCCTATTTGATGGGTGAGTTTCTAGTCACTTGTAAGGCATCTAATAGTTAGCCTTAGCTATATTTTTACTCTCTGCCTTATGAAACTAATCTTAGCCACAACAACCTGTCATCAAACATGGACAAAACATCTCAGGTAGGGACCTAAAAAGTATTTGGTTAGACTTTCAGTGACTTTATTGACCTGGAACTAAATGTTGACAGTTTTCAACAGTAATAGATCTTTTGTATTGTCCATTGCCCAGTCTCAGTTTTTACTGGAAGAGTACACTCAAGCAAAGCACAGCTCTGAGCCTCTGAGTCCCCTGCTTGTTTCTGGAAATCTGAGAAAAACTGTCCAGACAGGTGGTAGTGGTAACAATAAAAGTAACATGACCATTGATTTTGTTCAGTGTTATTGTAAAATAATAACTGATTGTTCCTTTTGTTGTGGTTGTTGTAGTCATTGTTAGTGATGCCTTTATTAAGTGCTTTGTAGCAGTGTCTTGTCTCGTAGCGATGAGACATGCTGCTGGGTGCTGTGTTTGCGTGTCATAAAAAGACATCCTTTAAACAGCTAGAGTGAAACAAAAATCAGATAGCAGGCATACACAACAACAAACATCAGAAAGCCCAAAGTGACAATGAGACATTTCTGATTAGTGTAATAAACAGAAATCAGTACATACAACATGTTCTACTTTTGTCAACAATTCCACTAGTATTGTAGTCCTTGTTGGTTTTCACTTGCTAATAAAGGTAGGATGGTATTGTTATTTTGTAGGAGACTATTTCTTTCTCCTTACCCTACAGACAATAGCTCAAGCACAAGGAATTATGGATCAACTTTGACATGGGTCAACTCTTGGTCTCAGTAACCTGTTTAGATTGAAGACTCTCTAGACTCTCTAGATTGTCTGAATATCAAGGGCTGATAATGGTCAATTATATGAACTTGACAAGTTAATGAAGGTAATGCTGAGGAAAATGAAGGATAACTCAGATAAAGTTAAGTAGAATTGCATAACAGTTTACAAGAAACTTGCCCTTTACAAAGGCAGGATGTAGGCATACTTTCCTATAAACTTAGGCTTAATGCACAACACATCTATGACATAAATCTCCAAAATTCATGGCTGCTTCTTCTGAAAGATTGTAAATTTTATCCCATGTCCTTTTTTTGCCATGCTTAGATGATCCTGCTCAGTATCCTCTCCTGAGAGAAGAGCTTTGCCTGCATTTCAAGGGAGGAGGCATGGGCAAATGGGTTCCAATCTGACCAAAAATTAATATTCTATTTTAGAAAAACAATTGAAGCTAAAAATTCTCTGTGTGATTTTGTTTTTTTTTTTTTTTTCCATAAAATGAAATTAATAAAATATTTTTTTGAGCTCTGAGTAAAGGCAAACACATACAATTAATAGGGCTTATGGTCAGGGATTTTTCCTGTGCCTAAGTTGTCTCTACACAGATGAATGTTACATACATTGAAAGTTCTGATGGACTTTCTTAAAATGATCTTGGAAAATACTCTTTGAAAGACTAGAGTTTATGGATTAGAAATTTCCTGAGATGGAACAAATTAAGTCAGATGTTGCTAAGGCAAATTTAAACACCTCAGAAGACCAGGGCAGAGGGTGTGTATAGAAAGTTTAGGTTAACAATGAGATTAATATTACAGCACCAGAGAAAGAGATTCTGTGAAATATAACATACTCTTAGCATTGTGCAAGAATGACAAATGCTTCAGGGGGTCTCAAAGATTTCTGAATAGCCATAAATCCATACAGTGTTTTAAAAATGTGGAAAATGAGTCATACATTATTTTGTGTTTCACTCTATTTCTCACATTGTTAAATAAAGGCTGTCTTTTGTGCGCAGTTTTGCTCGTTTGCTTGTTTTTTGTTTTTGTTTTTAATACAATATGTTTTATATAGTATTAAATACTTCTAAAGATCTGTGTGGAATATTTTACAACTATCATACAGTCCATAAATAATTAACTAGTAATTCCAAACAAACATAGGATTCATTCCCAAAAGGTTATGACAGAAATTGATTATTGTGTGAATGTTCCTTGAGCCTTTTAGAGGCCTATATCTTTGACTTGTAGGAATCAACTCATGAAACCCTGACAAAGAAGTATACTGGATTAAAAAAGAAAAAAAAAAAAGAAGTAGGAAAAAAAGAACAATGCTATTGCTTAGGACAAATTCAAATATAGATCTTGAAATTTGGGCCCACCTCTGTCATTTGGTGCTCTCAGAAAGACTTTTACCAGGGCTATAAACACTGAGATCTTGCTCCTTTATGTCACTTCTCCCACACATATAGATGAATGCAGAAATTATACCCTTTTTGAAAAAAGTTTTCTTGGCCAAGAGTACATACAAGAAAGCCATTGACATTCTGAAGTGAGTCCAGTGGAGACCCCAAGCCAAGGAGAATAAAGCACACATCAGACAAGGACAGGCTGAGACCTGTTTTTGTCCAGCCTGTAAAAGGGAAATAGAAAGGACGCCTTATTACTGCCAGCATCTGAGGGACTGGAGGATATGAGGGAGACAGAGCCTTACAGTTGGAGCTGCACAGCAACATGATGAGAGGCAATGGACACAAGCTGGAACATGTGAAGTTCTGATTCAGTATTCAAATGGGGTTTTATATTTGTGTTTGTCTTGATTACCTACCTGAATTCCAAGCATGATCAATCCTAACTTGGAAATAATGGAAAACCATGGTTACTGTACAATACTGTGTGGAGAAAAATTTTGTGAGAATTTGGAAGAAATAAATTGAGAAATAGCCTCCAATAGGTCAATTATAATGCACTCAAAATATCAAAGAAGGGATGTAAGCTTCTATGGTAGATGCTGAATTTATAATTGGAAAAGAGTATGAACTACAGATTTCTGAATAGTTTGCTGTATGCTTAAGATAGACTTTGTTATGAGATAGGAGTAATCCAATCAGCAACAAAAGCATGGATCATTTTCAATATCATACTCAACAGTATATAAATCTAGCAAGCTGTGATAAAGGACTGTAGACCAGTAAAGAAAGAATTAAATAGTGTAAGGAATCTTACAAAGAAAATGTCTTTCCCAGCCTTTTCCATTTTTGGTTTTATCCCCTCTGTTTCTACACAGTTCTTTCAGTGGAATACTTTACCCACTAGCACTGTGGGTTTTCTGTTCCTTGGGTTTGATTTCTTCTTTTCAAGAGACATATGATCTAGTATAATTTTTATTTTATATCTCATAATTGCTGACGTAGATTTAGGGTACAGCAAACCCTTAACTCAGAGCTGAGTCATGAATGGTGGATCATCCCAAGAGAGCAACACTCCCATTCTCTGACATACAGTTTCTGTCCTTCTCCTTTTTTCCACTGAACAGGAACAATCTTTACCAGCTCCTCTGAAGATTCAAACTCTGATGACTACTAGGTAAGGAAGGATATTCCCATGGGTGTACTTATTTCCTTCATCCTGCACTTCTCTCAAGCCTCTGCATGCAGTCAACTCTGTATCCAAACCCTACTTAAGTCATGTTAGGCTCAGACAAGCACAGATTTATTCCATTTGACATTTAGGCCCAAGTCTGCTTTAATGTACAGCACAGTACATTATTTTGGGAAAATTTTGGGAAATTTTGGGAAAAGGAAGACTGTAATTTTGGACAGGTTATTTTCCCAGATCCATTCAAAACGATTTTCAGACTTTATTTAGTTAGGTATCTAAAAAAATTATTTTTCCGGGAGAATAAAATATCCATCCTTTTGTCTCAGGCAAAAGACTACCATCTGATGAGGTTGTATGAGAAATGTGTATATTTCTCTTTGATAGATAGCATGCCAGAAAAAGCCAACACAAATAGCTAATGGCTTATTGAATTGGTGCATTACCCTTTGAGGAAGTGCTCTTCCTGGCTACTGCAGGAGGTGAGCTACCAATGTAGATAAATTGATGACATAATTGATTTGGCAAATCTCATTTTCCATTCAGTCAATGCTTTGTAGTGTTCTGTCCTAGCTTCTGAGAAAATCTCTGGCTTTAAAATATTGTTTTCCACTGAAAAGCCACTGAAGTACTTGTTTCTAAAAAATGCTTTGACTGTTTGAAAATTACCTTGACTTTCAGGAATATACTCTAAAATTATGTCCTAAAGAAGATAAACTGTAAGTGGGTTTTTTTTCTTCCACTGCACACTTCTTCCATGTTGAAAGTACAACATACACTAACAGGCACAGAGGATGGTTGTGTTAAAATGCACTCTTATATTTTTCCTATGTTTCTGGCCTGTTCATGTAATTTGGAAATGTCTCAACCCCAGGTGTAAGCCTGAAGGCAAGATCCAACTGTTGACATCTGTTGGGGAACAGAGAGAGGGGTAATCTATAGGTTTTGAGAACTTCAGATAGAGAGGCTTGCCTCTGAGCAAAGGGGTGTGCTGCCAGCTCTCATTGGCACACACAGAGAGATCCCTCCAGCATCATATGTCATCTGCATGCATATCAGCTAACACTTTGGGCCACGGTGTCTTGGAAAAAAAGGTTTTGCCATAAAGTTGAGATGAACACAACATTTTTATTCCTGGTTTAAAATGGATGGACAAGAAAGCCATGTACAGGATTTTTAGGATGAGAGGTCTGCCAAGTCTCTGAGGCAGGATTCCTAAACAAAAGCTGACTTGCTTCAGAGCTTCTTGTGAAATGTAGCCAGGAGAGTCGAGAGAGGACAGGAAGCATGCCTTCACAACAGCAACCAAGAGCAAGGGGCAAAACCAACAGCTGTCGAGGCCTAGGTCCCCCAAAACAGCAGACTTGGACAGGAATTCTGGTGCTCCTTTCTCAGCAAAGCTTTTGGATCATGTTGCTAATAGAGTGCCAGGAAACTATACATCACTAAGAAACAACAACAGATGACTGTAAAACAGTTGGATTTCTCTGAGGCTGGGCAAAAAACTGTGAGTGGTGAATAGCCCAGAAAGGAGAGGGGCACTCTGCCAAGATACTGACAAGCTATAGGAAGAGGACAGGCTGATAATGAACAAAGCCCAGAAACGCCAATGTTCCATTCTTTCAACTACTTAGGTTTTCCAAATTGCCTGAATATGTTTCTCTCATCCTTCCCCACTTCACAAAACTGTAGCTATAAAGCTCTTTAGCTCCTTTTTAACTCAGGTGAGGAAGTCCTGCTCTTTAGCATGTTCAGGTGACATGATAAATTTTCTCAGGCTCCTGTGGAAATCAGGTGGTGGCATTTAGCTACTTTATAGCAGGGACACAGGGTATTGGTCCTTGTCCCTTCTGACTCCTGCCAGAAAGATCCTAACACATGCAATTTGAAACTCTCATGGAAAATAGATTGTGAAAAAAACCCCTCAAGTTAGTGTTTACCAAAATTCTGCGTGAAACTATCTAGTCCAATGTCTGTGTTCTGATGAGTTTCTATATATAGCACAGAACTTTCTTTTTTCTCAAGCTCTCAGGTTCCAGAGAATGCTAAATCTGACTTTGTAAGATAAGTGTTGATCTTGCTAAAATTAGAAGTGCGGATTTATTAGTGAGATTAAGCCAAAGTCATATAATAGCAGAGACGTATTCACAAGAATAAGATGAACACTAACAATCAATCAGTTGATCTCCAAGCCATGTGCTGAGATCAAATGGTGATATTCACTAAAGTTCTGCTCTATGCCAGGAAAAAAGTAGCAGCCCAATGTGTTGCATTTAAGAAATATATTTTTGTGTAGCACAGAATGACATCAAATTGCACCTGTCAGGAGACTGAGATTCTGATATAACTTAAATCATGATATCCAAATGGCCAAGTTCTGAGCTGTGAGGAACACCTGCCAACATAACTAATAGTGAGGACAAAAAGCCTTTGGTAGCAAGTCCCTTGAGAAGGAGATAATAATATATGTGCCCTGTTCAATAAGCTCTTAGACTGAGGTATTTCCAGTATGCAAAGAAAAGAAACCTTACTTTTAATTTTTTATGCTGTCCCCCTTTATCTTGATACGTTTGTTCCGTTTTCCTCAAAGAGGTTCTCAATTAGTTTAACAGAAGTTTTCTTTTCTAAAACCAAATCCAGCTCTGTGTGTAAGCCTTTGATGGGAGCTTCCATATGAAGAGAGATTAAAGAAGTGAGGGCTAATTATTATGGAAAGAATAAGTGCAACAGAGGATATAACAAAACCGGCGCATATAATAGTTCCTACTGTGGAGAAGGTCAGACAGGATCTCTTGATTATCCTTAACCGAAGCAAAAGAAGGAAACACTCCAAAAATTAAAAAACAAGATACCATTATATATACACACACACACATTTTTATAGATGAAATCTCACTTTGTATGATACATGGCTACAAAAATTTACTTGTACAGTAACGAAAGTTTGCTGTGGAACACAAAATATACAGTCTCAGGACAGTATATTTTAGATGGTTTTGTTTCCAAAATGGAAATCTTTCATGGAGAAGGGCCAAGAGGCAAAAGTAATTGTGGACTGAGAATTGCAGGACTGCAGAGATCAACCAGATCCACAACCCTTCTCTTTCTCCTTCATGCCCTCTACTCCAAATATTATCCATTACTGATGTATTTTTTAGTGACAGAAAAAAAAGTTACTGCAATCACAGGCACAGAGCAAGCTCCTGCTGGACTAGCAGCTTTTCACTGGATGTTGCTGCTGCTTCCAATCAGAGGATCCATTTCTATGGTTGAGCTAAACCTGCCACTTCTTTGGATGTAATTAAAGATTTTGTACTGTCGAACAGACAATGGACATTTATCATGTGAACAAAATGTGCCAGTCTTCTCCATATGATGTCAGCTTCTCGTCATGTGATAGAAAGAGTAGAAGCATTGAATCATCACCTGTTTGCATACAAAAATATGAGAAAGTACCAGAGACAAAACACAGAGGTTCTTCCATGTCTGATAGACCCATGTTCAACCAAAAGATGAAGATGTACAAGCAAGTTGCATTCTTAATCTTTGAAAGAGACTTGAATTGTCACATAAAGGAATGCTTTCTTACCTTATTCAGAAGGATATACTAGGTCCTAGGGAAGGAAGGTAACAGAGAAAAGGTTTACAAACTGGATGTTTTCTTCTGTCTAAGAGAGGTTATGGAATAGCTATTAAGAGACTTTTTTAAGAACAGGCCAAGCAAATCTTGAGAGAAATAATAAAATATATCTTTTTGTGCAGCAAGAAAGCAGATAAAATATTTTGCAGGGTTTTTGTCTATGAATTCAACCCAGAAGGCCATCTCTGCATTATTAAAATGTCTATCAGTTGACTATAATTTTTAATAAATTTGTTGTGAATTTTCTAGTTTTGGCTGTTCTCTGTATTGCTGGTATGGAGATCAAGGTGACTTTCAGATGTGCAGGACATGCTGTGCTTAATAAAAAATGCAATGTACATAAACCCTCACCTGGCTGAGGCCCAGCAGAGAAAGTTCACTTGGTACAGCAGTCACAGACAGACTTGCCAGCTCACTTCTAGACGTGTCTTTCTGGCTTTGGCAAGACATTGTAAGTTCAGGTGTGTCTACATCTGTCACTGTTGACCTATTGTACAGTACAAAAGCTATGCAAACAAATTATACTGTGTATCCTCAGTTGCTTGCCATGTTCTCTCAACAGCACTTGTGTTTGTTGAATGTCAACTATCAGAAATCCTTTGGCTTACAGCCACTGAGTATGGCCTTTTTTTCTGAACACTGAGGACTTCTTTGTCTTGTCTACATAGAAAAATTGATCAGCAAAACATTCTTATGTTATTCTTTTTTGGGGGTAGGGATGGGGAGAAGACACAGAGAATGGGATTGGATGGGATATCCAATTCTGATATTTCTGAAACAGGACTGAGGAAGGGTCACAGAAATTTGCTGTTATATAATAACAGAAAAAATATGCTCTTATAGACCTTCTATTATAACTTTGAAGACATATACTGGAAAAACAGTTATACCATTATAACCATGGGTATGTTACAATATTATTGCTCTACTGTAACTGTAGTTATGAATAAGCATTTTAACATCCTTCATGTTGGTGGAGGCGTGGTCACTGAAGAACAAAAACACCTCACTCAAGGTAACATGCTGACTGATGGCACAGGAGTAACACGATGGACTGATAGATTTAACCCAGAAGTTTAATTATAAGTTACAGTTGATTCATATTATGCAGTTCCATGTGTATAGCTACTCCTTACTCAATGCTGATTGGGATGGAGTATCTGCAGAGCCATTCTCTGTTGTCTTCTCTGCAACAAAATAATCTGCATCTGTTATCAATATAGTATCTGAGTTTAAAAAAAGTAGTAAATATTCCTATGGCATTAAAAAATTATTATATGTATGATCCTTGCTCTTCAGAGTTTATGCTAAAGTATTTCCATCCTATTAGGTGAAGTTGTTATACACAAGCCCCTTGCTTGTTATTGGTATGTAGAATATTAAAGAGGCAGCCACAAATAGCAGGTTTCTCTTAAAAAAGGTATTTTTACTGTGGATATGCATGCAGAAGAAACTCATAGATGCAGGTATATATCAGAAATTTCTATGTGCTCTATGTGTGCAGGTACAGCTGCAATGGGACTATATGGGTAAGAATGGCTTTGTGCTGATGTGTTCTGATGATAATTTCATAAAACAAGAAAAAAAGGAGAAGTAACAATAGTGCTATTACATTTAGAGTTTATGGGAAAGAAAGTTATGAACTGTTGAAATAAATCTTTGTTCTGCAATTTTATCAGTTGTCTTCATATTCAAGACCAAGATATCTGCCATAGAAACATAAAGATCCTTGGATCATAATGCCCAATGATATATTGCAATGTCTATTATGGAGTCATATCTGCCTAACCATAATAAGTTCTATTTAATATCAAAAAAACATAGATTCTCACTCAATATTTCTGTTAAAAAACTTATTCATCTAGTGTTGCAAAATACTATAAATTGTAGGCTAAACTGAGTCACATCTAGGTTTTGCTCATTTGTTCTTGTGTCAGCATTGCCCTTTACCATACAATGTTACTTTGCTCATTTTAGGCAATAGCTTTTTCTTCTTTGAACTTCCTTCTCTTCTGTTTATTCTCCTGATGTATTTTTAGGAAACAATAATTTCTTCACTCAGTCTTGGTTTTGCAGGTTTTCCCTGTTGCATTGAAGAATTTTGTTTTCTTTTTTCACTCATGCAAAATATGTTCTGTACCATACATGACATTTTAATTCACCCTTTCTTATCCCTTTAGAATTAACTTTATTGAGCTCTGGTGACTACATTCAGGATTTCAGACCAAGACTTATGACCATTAATAGCATTAATACTCTAATATCTGACCACAGTTTTTGTAAGCAGGCAGGAGGCTGAGGCCTGTGATGTGAACCTTTTTACTGTAAGAGTGTTCCAGACTGCCATAGTAGATGGCTTTGATCCCAGTCAACAAGAAAAAGATATTGCAGTCATTCAAATAACATTTGATATTATAGCTTAAAAGAATTTCTATGCATAACATTGAAAATTAATATTTATTAACTTGTTTTCCTTTTCAGGTACTTGTATACAAATGAATTTTCTGAGTAAGCAGAGCATGATTTATCAGACATCATTCACCACCTCCAAAGAGGAGTTATCACTCTGTTTTTACCCTTATCTAACCTCTCTGTGGTGAAGGAATTCCACCCTCTCTCTTGTCTGTCTAACAAGTACACACTTATTGTATTTACTTTTCCTTTGCCTTACTTTTCAGAAAGCTGCATAAAAGTGAGACCAGAAGAAGATGAGATGAGAGGACTGACAGGTGGGTGATGTGCCCAGTAGCAGGGATAAGCAACAAAGGAAGAGAACATGGGTAAGAAAAGCTGATGAAAGCAAGAAGTTCTTTTTTTTCCCCCTTTTTCCCTATGAACAAGATGTACTCTCCTTGGACTTTTGTAATGCTGTCTTTTCTGAGGGCCCAAAGTGTACTAACACTTGAATAGAGTTGGTGTAGATATCCTAAAATGACAGAACATCAATAGGAAATAGCAACAGCAGTCACATAATTATTACTAGTATCAGTTAATTAGGGTTCATTAATTAGTATATTAGAGTTATAGTACATTGGTGATTATTTTTTCCTTTTACAACATGTGCCTGTTTTTCACCAGCCTGTATTTTCTCTCTCCTTTTCTCCTTGTACACAGGATCTTCTCTCATGCATTAAATTCTCCTGCACCACTGCACTTAAAAGAGCCTTTTGCTGAGTGATCCATCCCAGATGATTCATCTGACTTTTCCATTAGTGAGGTTTCTCCCTGTTCTTGCCCATTGAATGTAGTGCAAACTGGTCACAGAGTATAAGTTCTTTTCCGTGGGCATCCTAAACTTGTCTGAGCTTTAAAAGACATCATTCCCAGAGTCTTGTAAACTTAGCTGCCATTATGTTACAGAAGGGAAAAAATTATTTTCCTATCCTTTTTTTTACTATGTTAGGAGTGACTGTAAATCTATTTAAGACAAAAGGAACTCTGTACAATGTTTCTTTTTGGTACTCAAATTCCTGCCAGCCAAATCAGATACTGGTGTTTGCTCCTTCCCTATCATTATCAGTGTTCCAGGATTGCCAAGAGACCAAATTTCTCTTGGGAATATCAATTTAACATTTAGCTTTCTCCTTTTCTGCCCTTCCCCTCCAGGTATCCCTTTGCAGTAACAATCAAGTACTTAGGAATAATTTACTCTACAAAAGAATTGAGGGAAACATTTTCAGGCACAACACTACACTATAGTGTTTTCAGTAGGAAGGGACACTTAATAAGAATTGCTAGAAATTACACATGGGGCCTGGAGAAAAGCAGAGCTGTGAAAAACACTTGTTTCTCTAATTGGTCCTCAAGAGGCTTTTGCCAAAATGCCTAGTAGTTGTAAGTTTCTTTTCTTGATACTACACATTATCATGTAATGGATTTTATTTTGAATAACATATTTATATGTTTTTTTTCAGTAGATTGGTAGTGTTTCTCTAATTCAGAAGTCTTTTATTTCTTTCATATTCCAGTCAGATTCTCAAATTCATTGTTTCATGGAGGATCCAGCATCTGAGCTACTCCTAGACCCCTAAATATAAAGCAAATACCCTACCACACCTGGCAGATATAATTTTCTGATTGCAGATATAGCTATT
This sequence comes from Parus major, assembly GCF_001522545.3. Classification (NCBI taxonomy): domain Eukaryota; kingdom Metazoa; phylum Chordata; class Aves; order Passeriformes; family Paridae; genus Parus; species Parus major. The sequence goes on from NC_031770.1 coordinate 90,529,242, forward strand.
TAGCATACATCTATCAAGTGACTTGCCAAAGGTCACACAGATAGTCTGTAGCAGGGTCGGGTCGCTTGAGTCCTGATCCAGTCATTATACCAGAAGAAATATGCTTCCTCCTAGCATTTCTGGCACAGCCTGTTATTGTCAGGAAGATGAAGAATGGATAAATGTTACCTGTGGATGTCAAAGAATTAACTTTTCTTTTAATTTGACAAAATAATTTAGCACTGGCTCTTAATGTAAAAGATCGTTAGTGAAATACATGAATTGACATCGTTGCCTAACCTAGGTACAGAAGAATTATTTACATATCTGTGAAATAACATTAAAATTAATGAAAGATAGAATTACTTTATATGGAAGGATAGTCACATTTTCCAAAATAAGTCTGATTTTAGCTGGCACTGTGATTGACAAGCTTAAATACAGGAGGATTTATTTTAGAAAAAAGAGAAGAGAGTATAGCTTAGCAATATAGTACCTTAAGCAAAGTGAACTATGCAGTTGCTGCAGGTGACTTCAATAATTACATGCTATATCATTCTTGAATATACAATACCAAGCTTTTTCACTTAACACCCTCATTTTCCTGTACTTCTATTTCTTAAATTATCTAAAATATAATGTTTTCTTTTTAAGGAAAACATCTAAATGAAAAAGTCCCTCGACAGCTTGAAGAGGTATAGGTTAACCATATAATTGTGATTTGGGTCTTTTTTGTTTGTTATTTTGTTTTTTATTATTATTGCTTATTTATAATCCTGCTTCAAACTTAATCTCATGCCTTCCTTTGTCTAGTTATGTGAGTAGGTTAAAGAGTGTGTTATTGGAGCTAACTCTGCTGACAAAAAGCTATTCTGCTGAAAGTCAGAAATCATTTCTGCTTACATTATTACTCTTTAATTTTCACTGAAGATAAAATTGAGAAATTTGAGACAGGGAACCCTGTGTGCCCCACCTTCATTGTAGTTGAAAGAAACATAATGGAATCTAAGACTTGTACAGAGAAATAACTTACATACTTCCTTTTCAATGGCCCTACTTCCTTAACTGTAGATAAGGATTTGCCAAGCTTTTGCCTTCCCTTTTTCATCAACTTCACCTGTGTAATTTACAGGTTTTGTGAAATACATAAAAGTCATAAAAGCCAATATATGTAGTTCATTAGGGCTGCAGCCAAAGCTCAGTGGGGCAGAGGAAGGGCAAACAAGAGAGAGCACAGTTTTTACCTGCATTTTATAAGATAATTTAATTCTTTGGAACTTAAATGGACAGTAGGTATCAAACAGTAGAGATGTGTCTAATTAGAAAAGTCATTGTAAGCCTCAGTGGTTGGAAGCTGAAGGTAGACTAATTCAAACATGAAAAGGGCCCATTTGTCTGGGTATGAAAGTAATTAACCACTAGAATGACTTACTTTATAACAGAGAACTAATGGTAGGTTCTTTATTATTAGAAGGATTTGCATTAAGTCTGTCTCTTTTTCAAAAGATGAACTCTCCAACAGTATCAGAGGTTTCTGTCTTAGTTCAGAAACTGTAAAGTGGAATGATATGGTCTTCTTGCACAGACAGCAAAATGAAATAATCTGCCTCTAAAGCTATAAATCTATTAAATTTTAGAACTGGTTCAACGTGGAAGAATTTCCTTGTGGCACATGTTGGAAAGTATGGTGTGGAGGGAAGGTATTTAAGTTTATAAAATTCTGGTATGGCAAATGGCATTTCTGTGTGGTAAAAGCAGTCTACTTGCACCAGAAGAAAGCATCCCTCAAAGCCCTTCAATTTCTGTAAACAAGGTCGTCCTGTACTGTATCTGCATAACTATAACCACTGTTCATCCAGCACACCAGGGTTGTTCTGGACTTAGGCAGAATGCTGTCTGCTGAGCACACTTTATAGGTTGAAAATCTGCCTTATAAATCCTTCATTGTACAAACACTTGTTGGAGAATTCAGACCTCTTCATATAAAATAAAATCAAAAAAACCTTATCACTAAGCAGATTACGAAAATGGTTTTAATGCCATCAAAATCAAAAAGAAGTGAAACATAGCTTTGTGAAGTTCTTTGGATATTGGCTTGTTTGCAGGGACAAATAAGGCAGCTTGCCTAGCTTGCCTGGAGCTGAGACATTAATCCATCTCAGTGAAAGTTAAGGGTACACACTAAGGATATTTAACTGTATAATCTTTTGCTCTGCATCTGGAAATTCTGCATTATAATCTAGGAGCAAAAGATGGTCTACATCACTTCAAGTGTTTAGTGGATAGTTAGAGCTTTGTCATGTGAGGAATCCTAGTGCTAATGTATGTAATTATACAGTTAAACATGGAGTCCCTGACAAATCAAACAATAAAGCTTTTCTTTAGCAACACCTGCAAATTTTCATAGGGAATTATATTTCTGCTTACAAATAGGATCAGTAGAAGGGACATCATGGTCATGGTGAGAAATATTCAGGTTGTATTTTTTTCATATTTCTGATTACAATTTAGTACATTGTAGAGTTGCAAAGATACTTCCAAGTAAATGCTGCAGAAAAAATAGCTGGGTGGGAATGTGTAACAGAGATCTTCACTAGTAGCCTTTGTAGACTTGGCATTTTATTTTTGGACAATTTTAGAGCACTGTGTCTACTGCAGTCATTTAAATACTCACTTGATACAATTTTCTGAAAATATTTCAGTGTGTAGCTAGTAAACTGTCGTATCAATATGCTTTGATTTTTTTAAGCACACATGTTTTTCTAAAAATATATTTCTCATATAGTCTGAAAATAAAAAATATTAATAAAATAATTTGAATATTTAGCTGATGATGTAAATATTGTTAAAAACAGTGAGTTTTAGTAATTGTAGAAAAGGATTGCTTGGACAGAAATAAAATGTCTGAGTTTCACTTTGTCTTCATGGAGAATGAAATGAATGTTGATTATGGTTCTAACATCAGCAACACACAGAAGACATGGGCAACCATTATATGTTTCTACCATCCTTCAATTTAAGCCTATTCTTTTGGAAACTCATTTAGAATCTGGGCTGATTCATTGTTTCTAACTGTTCCAAGTTTATGCAAAGCATTCTGAACCAGTCACCTTCTTTAAGAGCTAGACTGATGCTCAGGTTCTTTCAGAAGTTTAGGCATTGCAGTGCATATCCCTTAATGTGGGTGATGTTAGCATTGGTCCTGAGGGCTTTGGGTACATGAGTGTGAGATTCAGTTTGTGGTAAGGGGCAACAAATCTTAAAACTTTTCCTAAGGGATTGTGAAAGAGGCCTGGTGCTGCCATATATTCTACTGATGTCTCATAATAACCGAGGAAAATACAAAAGTAAATGAATATAGTGTAATGTTAGCCACAGTAAACAGACTGGTTAATTGCTAATGATGATGACCCTTATTAGCAGGGGATGATTAATTACCTAAGGTGGTTAAGATCATATTCTTAGCAATAAAATTACTTAAATATATTTTTTAGCTTATACATGACCCAATTTTTTCTGTCTTGATTAAATTGTAAATTAATCTAGATTTGAAGGATTAGTGTATTTTAGATTATGTAGGGAGAATGACAAGTTTGAGCAAGTATTCCCAAAGTCCAACACCCAGGTGAGTCTTAACAATGGCCTAATTAACTAAATGAATTCTTGATTTGGCCTTCTGTCCCCAAGTGTCCCTTGTATTATTCATCAGCTGCCTATAATAATAAATTTTGTTACTTGTTAGGGTTTTTGATGCTCCTTCTGTGTTCAGTAATTTGCTGGAAAGTATGATCTGAAGGTTTCACTGGCTATAAAGATAAAAAGGCTAAATGGAGCTGAGTAAGTCCTATGTTCAAAAAAATATATGCAAGCTCTCATTTTTTGATAACACGGTAGAAACAAAACAGTGGGATATACCTTCTCTCACATATCTCCAAGGCACTTTCTCTGTGAGAAGTTCACCTGCAAAGCTTTTTCTCCATTTCAGTTTCACATAGCAGGTTCTTCTCTCACTCCAAATTGAATTCACTGTTTTTTCTGAAGATTCCTGGACTGTTCTTAATACACACAAATTCTGAAAAGTCCACCAAGAAATAGGAAATAAAGCCTCTTCAATCAGCATGGTTTCTGAGCAGCCATATATATACAGCCCATATTTTGGAAAATAGCTTCAGTTTTTAAAGCTCTGAACAATAACATGTTCTGAATGAATGGCAGCCAGCAGTTTCAGGGATAAGGCACCTGGTACAGGCCAGCCCTGGTTGTGTGTATATACTAGGAAATGAGATGCTGGAAAGCAGTGCCACAGAAAGTGACCTGGGATTCCTGGTTGATTACAAGTTCAGTATCAGTCTGCAGTGCCCTGGCAGCCAGGAGTGTCAGCGCTGTCCTGGGGACATCAGGCCCAGCATGGTCAGCCAGGAAAGGGAGGGGATTGTCCTGCTCTGCTCTGCACTGGGGCAGCCTCACCTCAAGTGCTGGACAGTTTTGGGTGCCACACTATGAAAAATATATTTTAACTATTAGAGAGCATCTAAAGGAGGACAACAAAGATGGTGAAGGGCCTTGAAGGAAAGCCGTATGAGGAGTGGCTGGAGCGTGGAGGAGACTGAGGGGAGACCTCACTGCAGTTACAGCTTCTTGTGAGGGGAGGAGGAGGGGCAGGCACTGATCTCTTCTCTGTGGTGACAGTGACAGGGCCTGAGGGAATGGCCTGAAGTTGTGCCAGGGGAGGTTTAGGTTGGATATCAGGAAAATGTCCCTCATCCAGAGGGTGGCTGGGCACTGGAAGAGGCTCCCCAGGGAAGTGGTCACAGCACCAAGCCTGTGTTCAAATGTTTGGGCAATACTTTTTGTGGTGTGACTTTTGGAGCTGTTCTTTGGAATGCCAGGAGTTGGACTTGATAATCCTGGGTTCCTCCCATCTCAGCATATTTTACGATTCTAAGATCCTCATTTCAGCTTGACCCATCTTCTCAACAGAATCCAATACAGTGACTGTCATTATAGGTCATCTAAGTGAGAAAGCAAAACAAATGCTTTTTAGAATTTTACTGAATACATATGGTATGTACTTGTACCATATGTATTCTGTAAAATTCTATTTTAAGCATACATGTGGTACAAATCAAACTTTCATAACAATGCTTTTTTTCCTGACAGAAAATTTTTGCACTTGCAGCAAAAATTTATTTGATGAACCCTGAAATTTCCCTGCAAACTTTTGCCTTTTTTTTTCTTCTCTCTTTTTACTCTGGGAATTTTTGTGTTTCTGTTTGGAAGTCTGAGTCAGAGACTGTTGCTTTTGTACAACTAGAGAATTGTTTTATTGCTGCAGCTATTCTATTCTCAGCTGTTACAGTTAAATCCCTAATCTCATATCCCCCTGCTATTTCCTTTTCTAATCTTCAGGAATTTGGCTTAATTTTTGCACCTAGATGTATTCTACATACCACACAATTTATTTACATCTGTACCACATAAATCACCTCCGAAGCTTTTTCCAGGTCAGGATTCTGATTTATTTCCAGGACTGTGAAACATTTAAACATTTTCCACAAAAACTTATATCCTTTTAATGGTAGTTGCTCTCAACTTTCCTCTGACTAAAGAATATGAGTTTTCAATTTGGGATTGCAATGTTTCTGCAAAATCCTTTGTTCCTCTTCAACAACTCCATAGAAGAGGTTTCCTGGGGTCCCTGTTGCACACTGACACATGAGGTGTGCCAGGATGACATTTTGTACTTTCTCATTGGTTGCTTTTCCATAAGCTGTCAAAAGAAATGCGATATGCTGATTCCAATGCCTTTGATACTGTTCTAAAATGATGGCCAGCTGAGCCCTTCAAATCTAATTGAATTTTGCATCCATCTCATTTCACCATTGGTGCTCAGGGCAGGAACAAATTATCTGGATTCCCAGAATCTTCCAGGGCAGCTGAAATATTCTGGGTTAGAATTTCCCCCTTCACTGATATACAGACCCTAGGGATTTAAAAAATCCATTCATTCCTTAGCAGAGCTGGATGAAAAATACGAGGTGATTTTGGTGAAAAGGCTAAATCATTAAAATTTTTTCCCAAATGGGAATGAATAAAAATAAAATAAAACTGGTGGGTGGGAAAGATTGATGGGATTTCAGGATCTGAATCTTTCAAAAAGTGAGTGAGCCAGCATGGAATTTTTTGGCTTTCTAGATGCCCTTATGGAAGATTTTTGTTAACTGACAGAATTAGCATTGACTGAAGCTTGCCAGCACAGCTGCAAAAAGACAGGTTCCTGCCCAAACTGCTTTTCATATCCTAGGTCTGGGAGCCATTCAACCTTTCTAAACCCAGAGGAATAAAGACATGACTGCACTGTGGAGTAAAGTACAGAAACATGGTCACCAGCCAGCCTCATCACAGGTTTGCCATGTGACCTCAGCTAGGGCCATAGCCACAGCACCACGTTCAGCTGTGCCAGGGTACCCCAGTGCACACAGATAAACCATGTGCCATCATCATCCCATATGGAATCATCCAGCATATGGAATCATTCCTCAGTGTAGGCATGACCAAACTTTTCAAGGTACCAAGGACTCAGAAAGTTTCTATCAAGTTCACTGACAGGTATTGGAAGTTCAGACATTACTGTTGATGATAAAAGACATTGCTTCCTGTGAATGCATGAATAGTAATTTAAGACCTTGGGTTATAAAAGAATAATGATTTTCTGAAATCACTGACCAATTAATGGGCAAGCAAAAGCAGAATGATAAAACTGTTTACAAGGTTACATAAAAGCCAGCATTTAAAATTCTATTCATTGCTAGTGCCATATATGATTTTAAACTTATTTGTAAAGCTGTGTAATTAAGTCTATTAAAGAGATGGGAAAACTGATGATGTATCCAAAGAAAACTTGAATTTTAACATTGGCTTTTGGAAACTGGGAAAAAATGGCAAATACTGTATTTTGTAATAGAATAGAGGATGTTTGTCTTAATGTTTAGGAAACAAACTCAGGAGCCAGAATATGCCTAGTTATAGCTCTGGCATCTGTTTTTGCTGCATTTATACAATTGCAGCAACATTTTGAAGTCTGAACATTTAAATATAGATAACATGTTAAACAGAGAGTTCAATGAGTAAATTCCCTCAGCTTCTTTGGGAATCAAGTGCACTGATTTAGGAGGATGATTGTGAATGCTTAGATTGATAAAATTTGGCATAGTGATTGGGCAGTGCTGGCCTAATCAGCACTGTATTTCATTTTACATACCTGTGAAACAGGACTACTAATATGAATGAAGATTATTCAGTAGTGAGTAAGTCACTCTCAGACCAGCTGTACATATTATACAAATGCAAAGCATTATTAACATCCATAATCTGAAATTTTGTTGTTGGACAGACTCCTTACATATACTTCTGCTGCAAGAATGCGGTCTCACCCTGTGAGAGGCCTTTTTCTTACAGTAAAATTATCATCTTTTGAAATACATTACTCAAATATACTAGTGGTAGCCAATGCTCATTTGATACAGGGAAATGTCAAGTATATTATTCAATAGCTATTCACCGTGTTTCAGAGACAATAATTAGTGGTATAATCAGGTAGAAAATTGCAGCAATAAAGAATTCACTAATAGAGTATGATTAGCTCCCTCAGAAAGTTACTATACTTTTTCAGAATCACAGCCTCTCTGTTACTAGCTGCCAAAGAGTGTTTTTACCAGTGTATTGTCAATGACTACTCTCAAAAGTACCCTTCAGTGGATAGCAAAAAACTGAAAAAGCAATTCTCTCATTGAGTAATGATTGCTCTGGATAGACCCTGTAGCACAGTATAATACAAACACAGAACTATATGATTTATTTATAGACCCTTGGTTATAATGACTCACCCGCTATTCCAGTGGTTTGTGACCACTTGAGATGGTTCTTTTTTTAATTGAAAGTTACTGCAAGAATGAGTAAAGACTGTCCTCTAGTACAAATCCTATGAGATTTTTAGAAACTTGAAATTTAGAAAGGGCTTACTTTTAGATCCCTTAACAATGTTTCTTCTCTCAAGGCAGATACCCTAAAGAGAAAAATGTGGAACAAAAGATTGTTATCCAGGTCCCATTGAGACATGCAAAAGGTTTGAAAGGACAGGCTCAGTATTCTTTATTCTTGGTTACTCAGGGAAAGGACATTTCCCAATGGCATGAAGAAGCCACAGGGATTATCTGTAGCATAAAAAACCCCAAGATCTCTGGCAAATTACAGGTACAGTATGTGATAACATTCATCAGACTCATCAGGGAACTGATAGGAATCAGGCTTTCTCAGTGAGCAACAAGCAAACAGCAAATTGAATTCTAGCTGCTCTATCTCCTATGGTGTGTCGGTACATTTAAAAAATAAGAACTTTGATGTCCCCTTATTCCATTTTATTCCATTTTATTCTCTGCATTACTCAGTGTAAAGACAGACTTGTTGCACTGGCTCTGTACTGTGTGACATAAATATACACTGTGATGTACCAATCCAGCAAATCCAACAAACCGTATAGGAAAAAAAGAGCATTGATAAACATAGGAAAGAAGCTATGAATGATGAGGGACTTGCAGGAAGTCAGATAACCTTGAAATCAAATGTAATTTTTCTTTATTTTTCAATGACTTGGAGGTTCTACTTTCAATGTAGCCATATAAATACAGATTTACTAAAAACTGAAACAAATTCTCATTTTTTTAAGTACCATACTTCTGTTTGAAATTCTGGCCAGTGTGCCTTCAGGTGAAGATTCATCTCTCCTAACCTCTGACACAACAGAGAGACACATAAATTAAAACCTAAGCTGCCTCATTGTTCTGATTACAAACAACAAAAAGCCAGTGATGACTCCAGAAGCATTACAAATCCTAAATGGCCAGAGTTGAGGAAGGACCAGGAAGATGAGGCTCCAAACCTGAGGACACCATCACCTCTGAACTGAATGGGCTCCAAGGCTGTGTTGGGTAAGTTAGGTATAGAAGATGTAATAGACTGGATTTTATGGGCAAAAAAAGTTATTCTGCATATTTATCTTGTAAAAGACTGAGCACTCTAACACTGTAGAAAGGGCTGCAAGGTTTGATCAAATGAACAATTAACAATGCAAGAAATGGTAGGTTATTGACTTGGGATTTTATTTAGAAGTTAAGCCAAATAAGTGGTTTGAATATATGAATTATTCTGTAAGAGGAATCATTTATGAGCAGAGTGCTTCCTAGAAGGCTTACTCAAGCAAAAATATCTTCTTTCCTGAAAACTAAGGCTGGATTGTTTTTTCTAAAATTGATTTTTTTAAAAAAAACCCCTTGATTTTAAATGTCTGAAAATTTGATTAGTAATTATTTAGTACTGCAAATGTGACCTGTTCAGTTAACTTTTCTTCCTAAGGAATTTGGATTAATTATAAAAATTCCTTTTGTTTGAAATTTTGAAAACATATTTTATAATCATAAAATCATAGAATGATAGAATGATTTGGTTAATGATCCTGAGAAAATTTTAAAATGTCAAAAAATATCTACTTTTCAACTCTTGAACGGGGAATGGCTTTTCCACTTCATGTTTTGTGGACTACTTTGTCATTTTTCAACCATCTTAAGATATCAAAATATTGCAAAGTTAGGAAGGACTTACAATTACACAGGCTCAGGCACCTGAGAGAACATCAGCACAGCAACATTCTGCAAACACAAAATGAGAGCCCTTTTCCTCCAGCACAGAGACCTGCTACCACATCTCTTCCCACAGTCTATTAGAGAGTGTGTTTTCATCAGAAGCAGGTCTCTATATGAGCAAAGCAATTTGAGTGCTCTTTTATTTCTTTTTCTCCAAGATTTTCTTTACAATGCTGAAGCTTTAAAAATTGCCCCAATTTAATGTAAAATCAGTAGGAGTTTATTCCAGCTTCTGTAAATCTTCTCTGATATTTGCAGTGTATTTTGCATTTTTCTTCTGCTCCTGTTGCTAACTGCTTTCTGTTTCTGGCAGGAATCCTTCATTTTTTTCAATAATTATACTATCTCTTTATGTGTATGATGATCAGCTTTAATACATTTACCATCAGTTTCTTCTCCCTACACCATGAATATATAACATTCCTCTCTGTGCTACCTGATAAAATAAAGACTTAATGTAAAAAGCTCCATCACAGATATAAGGGAAAAGGATTGTTTGCGGTAGGAGCAAAGCAGACAGTCTCAGTATAGCAGTGGCACTGGAAAAAAATGTGCAAGCTGTAAATTTTAATGAGGAGTATGTTTTATGGAAAGAAAAGTCTTTACTTTTTATTTGTAGTTGTTAGCTTGCATAGAGCCTTCATTCTGTAATGTAAAACTGACTAAAAGGACCCCTTCTGCAATGAGAAATCAAAATCCATTCTCTTTTAAGAAGTTTCCTTTTATGTATGGACCACCAAGAAAGAAACTTCCAAACTGTTCCTGCCGAGGTTTGAATTGAAATCTCTCCTCACATTTCCTGAACTGCAGGTGAGATATCAGCCTCACACTCTGTCGGCCTTAGAGATCAGCATGGAACTGGCTTAAGGTGGCTTGATATAGATTTTCTATTTGCAAATTAAAATCCTTCATCTCTGAAAAAATCCAAAATAGAATACAGTTCTTTATTAACTGTGGCCCTAAAGTTTTTAATGGCTCTTACCTCAGAGGATCTTTCAAGAGTTGTCTTTTCAGACCTATTACATAGCCGTAATTATTTTAGGTGTTAGAGCACATATGTGAAACTATTGGGTAGCTCATGCAAAGTTTGGATTTTAGGACTAAGAACATTTATGGCTGGATGTGTAAAACCTATGAGGCTTTTTCCCCCCAAAGGAGATAGCTGAGAAGGAGTAACTTGAGGAATGAGCATCAAATAAACATATTTTATCACTATCAGATAGAGGGGCTAGATTATGGACTATCTTAAAACATTTTATGTTATTGGCAGTTCAAATACATTTTTCTGCTCCTGATCTATGCACTTATTTCAGACTGCAAAGTCAAGACCTTTCCTGAAATGTAAAACAATTAGATAATCACCTGTCCCAGAAGGCTGTTTTGCAAATAGCATTTCTTCAAAATTTTTGTTTCTTATTTTTCAAACCTAATTCCTTTATTAATTTTATTATTTTTATTCAGGATTTGCATGTTTTCTATTTATTATTGTAGCACATGAATTTACCATGTTGTATCCTCATGGTTGACAATTTGTTAAGTAGAATTCTTGTTGTCTGTTTCCCTGAAAAGCTAATCTCTTTGGGGTGGTTTCTTGAAGTCCTGCTTTCCCAGCTAATGTCTGGAGGTCAGTATCATTCATCTGTAGGCTTTGCACTTTAAAAAATGACAGACTGTGATAAGACAGGGGCTGCTCTCTGATTGTTTCCAGTGGGTGATTCTTTCTGACAGGGCATTCCCCTGACAGTGAAATTCTGCTAGAACATTTCAGATCAAAATGACTTCTGATACTTTAAAATTTTCTAGAACTTAAACAAGGTATGAACATTGGGAATGATGTTTTGTTGTTATCATAGTGAAGAGTACCTTAGAGGACAAAAACATTGATGCTACAGTGTGATTCTACTAAGAATAAGATATTGGCCCTTCATGAGGTAGTTGAACTGGAATTCAAGCAAGCTAAGGCAGGGATATGAGAGAAAATCAAGTTCCATCCTTCTTTCCATAATCAGGAAAAATAAAATTTGGGTCCTGTGTATAAGTACTTTAAGTAGTCCAGATCCTTTCCAAAGCTGAGATAAAACTACAAGGCTCTGAGGACTCTACTTTGACCTGTCACAGAGCTTGAAAGTTCTTGTATATTTAAAAAGATACATCAGTGAGCATGTCCTGTACAATTCAAACTGGTGAAGCTTGATTTCCCAATTTTTTACCCAAAGGAGACAAAGCTGCTTTATAGCCTGTGCTAAACAGAGCAGATGTACAGAGGACCTTTTGGGGCTTGCAGTTATAACTGAAATGGCCTACTTTGCAGTCTTGTGTTTCTGTGGTTCTGAAGGTGACGTACCATATATTACAGAGGGTGTGTGCTGGGACATTGCTCTTCTACCTATATGTAAATCAGAGAGTTTCATTAGGCAGATCAACCAAGAGTGAGAGACTTCTGTTGGCCACAGATTGGAGAAATGGGATGATGACAGGAATCAGTGAAGGCTGGAGGCATCTGCTGCTGTTCCTTACATTTGCTTGGGGGCATTTGCATGAAAAAAGAGGCATTGGTGACAGGATACTCCAAGTATTTATAGTATTTGCTCTAGAAAGGAAAAAAGAGGCTGCTTAAGAACTTGACAAAAAGAATTTAGGTCTGCACATGATGCATGCTGTAGATAAGAGAATTGAGAGACAGTGGAGGTTGTTAGCAAAACAGTGTACATGAGAAAAACAAGCCAGAGGCAGAAGAGCTAGAAGAGCATTGACACTGTGGGAACAGCCACAGACTAACTGCAGGCTGTTCTGAAGAAGGGTGGCAGAACACTGGGAACAGCCCTTTGAGCAGCCCATCTACCCTTACAGCAAGGAAGATCTGGGACTACATTTTTTGGGAGCTAAGGTGTATTTTCTATCATAAGGACTGCAGCAGGAAGGATTCAGTCAGTCTGTGCTCCTGTAAAATGCAATATGTCTGCCACACTCTAAGGTCTGTTCTTGGACATGTCTGTGAAGCATAGACGAACTGCACCTGTTAGCTTGTCACAGCTGAAATGCATTGCCACCATGCTCCTCGTGCGCTGTGGATCTGCTGTTAACTTTTGTAAATGTTTTCCCACTTAAGAATATTTTGAAAATTATTGTGGAAGTGAAGATTATATCGTGGTAACAGGCAAAGACCTCTGTCCACATTTCTACCTTCTGTCTCGTTCTTTTCACATTGCTGTTACTGAAACAGCGTGGGAGAAAATCCAATACTGCACAGTCTTTGGTTGTGTGCCAAAGTGGTTAAGCAGCAAAATCAGGCACCACTGTTAGTGATGGCAGTCTGTAAAACAGGAATAATTTTCTATTGAATACCTGATTGAATTACTCATGAATTGCTGCTCTGCTGAGAAAATTATATTGGTGGTTGGCAGGCGGTCACCATTTTTATTTGCTAGAGTGTATTATCTGAATTTGCCTGTCAGGTGATTGCCTGTTTAGTCCCTTCCTAGTATAAATAACTGTGTATTTCAAAATGTGACAAATAATAGTAATAAAGTTTATAGGAGAAAAAAATAATTTTTGCTGCTACAAGGAATAGCACTTAACCCAGACATTTATCTACTGCTTACAAAAAACCTGGGCAGAGTAGATGATAATGTATTCAATTGGTTTGAAAAAATAAAAAGTAGGAAGACTGTTTCCCACCCCCAGCCCCCCTCCTTCTTCTTGTAGCTACAGTTTAGAATAGCTTTGCATTGGATTGGTATTTTATTTCGTTATGCTTATGGAGTTTGATGATTTGAACAACCCTTGCAGTGGTATCATTTTGTTCAGTGAGGCAGACATTGCAAAATTGTGCATTTCAATGTAATTGAGATAATTTTGCCTGATAGCTGGTGGAAAATTACAGAAAAATTTGTATGCATTGGCCAACTCATTTAATGTGATATGTCACTTTTTCAGATGATCGACATTTTTTCCTGGTACTCCAGTGCTGTGGTGTCTCTAATGTTAAAATAATGAACAACATAATACTTCCCAAGGAAGAAATACTTTGCTCAATTTACCTTTGGCAAAATGGAGCCTTTAGGAATAGTGCTTTTCCAGCTGCTCTTTGGAGGGAAGGGCCAATATACTGTTAATAGATACATGGGTTTCATTCAGACCACAGAAAACTTATGTCATGTAACACTTGACTGTGAGCCTCTCTCTGTTCCACTGTGAAGCAGTGGGGCAGATTCCTCTCATTTCACTGCTGCTGCCCAAGGTGGTGCATTACATCAGCTGGACTGAAAGAGTTAAGGAGACTGTTTGTGGGGATACCATATTCATGACAGATTCTGTAGGATGTTTTCCACAATGATCCTCTTTGTCCTTTTGGTTATAAGGAGCTTTTGACAACAAGTATTAGACCTCTTTTTACAGGCACCAAGAACAAAAGTGTAAAGTTCAGTGACTGGAAGGAAGGAGCTAACACCGTGTCTTATAGGTAATCTTTTGCCAGGAGCAGGAAGCACAAGGCTCTTCCCTGCAGAGGTTCAGTGACTCAGATCATGGGTTCAAATCCAGCTCAGATCTGAAGCACTGATGGATGTGTGGCTTGTGTGTGGCTGGTGCCAGTGGCGCACCTGCTCTGCCTGTGCAGAGAGGAGCGTCAGCATCCAGCAGTGTCTATCCAGCAGGCTGCTCAGTCAGCCAGGGACACCTGCAGCTGCAGGGGAGCCCCTTGGGTCTCCCAGTTCTGTGTGCTGTAACTCCTCCATAAGCATGAGACTCCTCCATGGGGAGGCTCAAATAAGGAAAGAAGTATGCATATGCACTAAAAGCAGCAGAGAGGCTCCCAGTGTGATAAATACCTGGCTGCTAAACTGTTACTCAACCCTGCTGGGATATTTCAGGTAGATGATCTATTTTTTTCAGGAATCTAGTGTATCACATCAGATCAGACTGGCAGTGCAAAGCACATGCCATGAGATATGCTGCCAGCGTAATATGAACTATTTTTATACTGGTGGATTCTTAAACCCCTGGGTTTAATCTAGGGAGCTTTCACTTAGACATCATCTGACCAAAAACAAGGTCTAAACAGAAAACTTTAACAAAACAGCCGCCACTACTGTTTAGACCTCTTCACTGTCAGAGCATGTACTAATAACCACAGCAAGACAGCCCAGGTAATCAACCCAAAACAATTTCTCCCAAAGTGCTTTTTTTAAAAAAAATTTTTTTTTATTTTTTTTTTTTTTCCTGCTGTGGGGCTGAGACAGAAGCAGAAATCACCACCCAAAAGCAGAAATCATCACGCAAAAGCTGCTGTCATTGCAGGACCTCAGTGAGAAACTTGACATTGAAGAGAATCCTCTCACTGAGGATCTCTCTCAGTATGCCCTTCCCTGGTTGGAGACAATGTGGTTACCTAAGGGAGAACTTTTTGCCCAGGTGGTGCTGCCAGCCTAGCACAAGATAGAAGGACAGCTGAGTTAAAGTAAGACCATTTTTCAATAGAAATATTTTGCATGAAATGTCTTTGATAGATGTATGTGCTTTTTGTATGTGCTTTCAATGGAAAATGAGCCATTTTGTGAAGATATTCCTTAAAACAACATTTGAATATGTGAAAGTAGGTAGGCTCATACTTCAAATTTTATGGGGCCTTAAATATGAATTTCACAGAACTCTGATTTGAAGCTAGTTCTGATGTTCTTATTACTGTAATTCAGAATAAATAATTTATTGGTAAATGTAGCAATAGCAGTTATGCTAAATATACTCTGTAGAGCTTTCCTATTGTGGACTCCTTTAACTAACAGGACAGTTTTGTAAAAATAAATGTATTAAAGCAGTTTGCAATGAGGCTTGTCCCTGGAACACCTCTACCTACCCCCTGCCCAGACAATCTTACACAGGATAGAGGAAGCAAACAAATCTCTTACAACATGTTCCCCAACTGTGCTCTGTGAGACTAATCTAAAGTAAGATACAATTAGTCCAAAGAACTTTATTTTTTAAAGTCAATAACTGTACATGGTAGTCCTGAAGAAAACTGGGGCATTGATAGGTGTATTCAAAAAGTCTTGAAGTCTTGAGATCAAAATAACTTGTTTACTGATAATACTATCATAAGGTTTAAATAAGAAGACAGATGTGGGCCAATAAGGTTGGGATCTAACCCATGATCTTGACTCCTGTTGTTGCCACTAACTACATCTATTAAGATGCAGTTTTATCAAGTCAGAGAAGGTATTTATACCCTCACTAGATCTAGCTTTCAGTCTTTGAACTTCCTGCGAAGTCACGGTCTGAGTTTTTAGCTATTACATGATTCTTAATGTCTGTTAAGGTTAAATAATACACATTAATCCAACTATTGCTCAAAACTCCTGAACAAGCAGCCTTGCAAATGTACTGATGCATCAATCTATTTAAATATGGTTTAAAGGAAGCCATCAATATTGAAAAATATTCCTGTTGGGAAGGTTTAGAGGCTAATAGGCATTGCTATGCCCCTGAGAGTAAGCTGAAAATGGTGATAAATGCCAAGGATGTGAAGTACATAATAATATCAAGAAATGTAAAAAGTACTCGATCTTCTCATTACAAAAGGAGTGTTGCATAGTCAGAGATGGTATAAATATCCTGAAATGGGTTCCAATCTGTCTAAATTAAGCACCCAGCTTTCACTAAGGTACCTCTAAAGGCATCAAGTAGGCAGATCATCTCTGACTGACCTGATGCAGATAGTTTTTTCATTGGAAGCTTCCAGAAGAACATTTCTCTCTTCATCATCTAAAAGGGATCTCAGGAACACGTTAGAGGTCCCGGGAGATATGCCTGGCACATGCAAATCTAAGTCATACAGTTACTCTTGCACTGTTTTCCAAAAGATAGCTTCTGAACAAGTACCAGTGCAAAGGTGACTTGTAAATGGATTCTAAGGCTCAGTGTATTCATGAATGTAATCTGTGTGAGTAATTCCTCTAATATGTTAACCTTATTGAATGTTTAATGTATTAAGTTCCATAGCTTCCTCTGTCTTTAGATGGGGATTTGGAGCTGTAGAAAAGATTTCAACATTCTCTGTGCAGCAGATAGGCATCAGATCAGCTCCCCACTTCCTCCTTACACTTTGTGTTACACATTGTTGCAGTCTTTCACCAGAAACTGGCATCAGTTGTACTGTTCAGGTGACCATGTTTATGCAGCTGTCCAGAATTTGAAATTGAAAACTCCAACATGGGAAAAACAAAATGTATTTTCATAAAATCTTTGTGAAGCACAGTTACAGAAATAGTTGAGTTGGCATGACTGAGAGGGAAGTAAGATAGACAAGGGGAAGAATGGAATAGGGTCTGAACAGAGGAGTTTAAACTAGGTCTGCTACTGACACAACTAGTAATCTGGAATGACAGTTTGGGAGATATCTCTAAAGCAGGACAGAAGATCTGAGTCTCATCAGCAAACCAACAATGCATTTCAAAGACTAATAGGTTCCCTAAACAGTGACCAAACTTTTTCTTAAGGCAGACATGCAGTATGATGTATATTTCTGTCACGTGTTTCTGTTTATGAATGCAAATATATTCATGGCTTTTCTTCATCTGAGTGGAGCAGCAGTAGAATGACAAAGCTGTAGATGCTTTGGTCTGGAAGTTACTACTGGTAACTAAGGTCCTACATTCCATTGCATGACATTTCTGCTGATGTAAAATTAACTGCTTGAGAATAATGATTCCTGATACACAACTGAATGTTAGGTGAACACAAGTTTCCTGCTTTGAGGAAGTGTAAAACCTGTATGTAAAGGAAAATTTTATGCACAGACTTCCTGGTGGTAAAGGCAAATGAATCTCTCTATCAGCCTTTGTGCTGTCAATGCTTATTTATCCAAAAGAGCAGTTTATTATGAAATGACACTTTTGAAATACCTGGAGGGAAGGATTTAGGCAGGCATTCAGAATTCAGTAGCATAAATAGGAAAAGAGAAGTTGTCATCTTCAGAAACAGCCTACCAGTAGTACTTGCATATAGCAGTTCTCTCTGCTTTAAATTACAATTCTGTCATTTCTGAAAGGAGAACGGGGTTGAATGTTGATTTGACATTTTCTTAACTGATTTAACTGGAGCCTAGAGAATTATATCTCTACAGACATCCAGAAAAGATTTGCATTATATGTCGATCCTTGAATCTCTAAAATTTTGGACAGAGGATTTCTAGTTTCACCAATTAATTATTGACAAAAAAGCTAGAGGGTTTGTGGCTCCCCATGATTACTTGCTGGCAGAATTATCTGGAGAATGATAAAATGCTATTTTTCTCTAGAATTACTTTCACTACAAAATATGTTTGTGCTCATAAAATTTGAGAAAAAGAATAATTTCTGGCATCTGCTTTGCTAAAGGTTATGCTGAGGTACAAGGACAAGTGAAGTACCATGCAGTCATGCACAAAACTGCTTTGCTTTCAATCCGTTCAATTAAGTCATCAAGGACATTCTGCTCCATACCACCCTTCCTTGATTTTGTGCCTACTTGCACCTTGTAGCCCAACTGCTTGCCTACATCTGCTGTGTGCACAGTCCAGTTTGAATGTATGCCTTTAATGGGATACCCAGGCACTGTTATACCTATTTCAGGAGACACACACTGGCACTTTTTCTATAGCAGACACTGCTCAAAGGAAAAGGGCTTCAGCTCCAGTAAGAGCCACGGTTAATGTCATGCCTGCATTCTGCAGCTCTTCCTCGAGCACGTTACAAAGAGAGTCTTACATTCCTGTCTGGGTAGTTCACAAAACCCATCTTCCTGTACACAAATGTTTGTGACTATGCCTGTGGAATATATGGATATGAAAGTCTAAGTGCTCTGCTAAAACAAGGCCATAAGGAATCCAGGTAATGGAAAATTTATCACTTTCACTGATATGCTATCTTAGTGGTTTATGACTCTCATTTCTAAGAGTCATATTTTCAGTTTAAACTTTGCAGATTTTACTTTTGAAATATCTGGTGACTTTTTTGTATCTAAAATTTTGCCATACGTAATTAAAACTCACATAAGCTTGAAAAGTAAAGCTTATCAGTGATCTAAAGTAAATGCTGGTCTTAGGTGAGCCTTCTGCTTTAAAGTATATTTCATCCTACAAACACATTCATTTACTTTGCTGCTAATCAATTAACTGTCAAGGTATATCAGAAGTCCAGTCTTCTGAACCATATCCTTATCTAAAGATTAGGGATATCTCCTTTTCCAAGCATTATCAGATGTTGTGAAGAAACTTGGTCTTCTCACCAGCTCAGAGGAAGAGACAGCTGACATTCCATCAAAAAATATTACTCCTGCTATTTATTCCTCTAACAGAAATGTATTAAGTAAACATATCTGAAGATGTTGAAAGATTTAGAAACTAAGTAAATGCAACAAAAAACCCAGAACTGCTTCTAGTCTATCATTTTTTTTTTCCTAAATATTAAGTCACTAATTTGATAAATTTAAAATTAGGTGCAAATCACATTCTTGCAATTTAAGATTAAGACAGGAGAAAAATAATGATATACAGTTAAGGTATCTCAAATAAATATACATATGTCTTTAATACAAAAGCCTTTAAAAGATATGCCAAGAGTAATAAAAAGATTCAGAGCAAGATTTATTTGTCATGCTCTCAGTTTTCATCTAGATCTACCCATGTGTATTTGTGTAGAGTGCTCAATCAAATATTTCTTTGCAGAGGCAGTTTTTATTATCTCCTCTTTTCATTTTTTTTTTTTAGGTTATTTTTGCTTCAGAACAGGTGGAAAAAAAAGAGTGAAAAATAAATACTAGCACCATTTTGAAGATGAAGTAATCTAAATGCTGAGGTATCATTGCATTACTGCAATTCTAAATAATTACTGCTGAGATAAATTTAGGACATATAAATTCCTGTGTTTGAGCTTTTACACTATATTGATCACCTGGGTACTTAAGCTGTAAAATTCTACATATACTTTGTAATTTAATACAGTGATATACTTCATTATTTATCCTTGGGGATGGGTTAAGATTTAAGCCTTCAGCATGCTGGGTTACATCACTTAAAAGGCATCTTTCCAATGTACACTTCTGCCTAGTGACCACAGATCTGTCTGTCAGAAAGCTCACGAGTTTGCAAAGTGAGGTTAATGGTACACAGCTTCCACTGGGAACTTTCCAACACATAGGAAGTGTGATGCTGCAAAGCTGGTCAAACATCTAATCTAATGATCACACCAAAACAGATGTTGGTACACAATGAAAAAAGAGATCATACAGAGGCAATTAACAAAAACATGCCTCAAAAGGCAACTTAAAATACTTCACTTTAAAGAACTTGTATTTGTAAGAAGTCTCTGCATCTGGGCAGGTGGTCTAAGTTGTAGACATATCCAGTGAACCAGCCATCTTAAATTTCCTTTATTGTCAGTTGTTAATGAAAAAGGTAACTTGGAAAATGATGTTTGACCCATTATTTTTGGCATCTGTGTTAAAATGAATTATGTCCTATAATTTTCCATTTTTTCTAAAAAATTAGGGACTGGTTAAGTAAGATACAAATGTCTACAAAAGGTCAGGTGAATCTATAAAATACCTTGAGTTAGAGCTGGATATCTCCATAGAAAAAATAGGTTAATTGGGAATGGCAGACAAAATTAGAAATGTCCCAGTGAATAAATTGGATTATTGAAGGAAATGGGTTGTTACTCCTAATTCAAAGTAAGGTTCTTCCAGGAAAGCCTCTGTTTAATAAAAACAGAGCCCAATGGAAGGCCAGTGAAAATTGAATGTTTTACAATACTAAAATGAGAGATTGCCCTGGGAAGTTGAACTCAAGTTTTTGAAACATAACATGCAACATTCATGACTAATCTCCTTGTCATACGTTAGGAGAAGTAAATAATTCATTCTCACACTCACAGTTTTGGATGATTCTTATTTTTATTTTTTTATTGAAAGACAATGCCTAAATCCATAAATGTTATGTCATATTTAGTTGTGGGGTAAATTCATATTTTCAGAAAGCACCACTTTTCTCATTAGCTGCTATTACATAGCATTCTAAGAAAATTTTAGTAGAGATTTAATTGAAAACCAGGATTAATTTCTGTGATCTTGTGTGGAAATAATACATATCCGTTGTTCTACTCTTTAAAACTGAAAATTATGCTTTAATTAAATCACTTAATTTAGTAGCTAGATTTAGAAGATACAAAGCTGAAAATGGTCTCAGTAAAACAGTAAGGGGGAATCTGGAGTCCTAGATCAATAATAAATTTTAAAGCAAACAGAAAATTATCTGTTTTGGTACAGACTATGGGCTAAACTAAGCATGTCTGTACAGAACCATAATGAGACATTTTGTCATCTGGGATGCTGCCTCAGCTGGCTTTCTGCCTCCTGCCAGCTGCTGCAGTTGTCTTCTCTGGACCTGCTCACTCCAGGCTGAGGAGCTACACCAGCCATTTGCTGTTCTGATGTGCTCTACTATGGCTCAGTGGCTACATTGCTTATTGTGAAAATGTCTTGATGCTCAGAAAGTTGCATTACAGCAGTTCTATTTCCTGTGGTCTCCTTTTTGCTGTGACTGAAAAAAAATAAAGATTATTAATTTGAATAAGTGCCTGCTGCATAATGGTAGTTTTGTGAGGTGTTTTATAGTTTTACATTGTGGGCAAAGGAAACTGTGGAAATATCCAGTATATCTTGACACTTGGTATCTTGAGTTTTTCTATGATTTGTGAGAGATGAGAAGGATGAGAGCTGCCAAGCTTAAAAGATCTAATATCACTAAGCCTCAGGGGACTGCTGAAGAGCACTGAGAGAGGCCCACAGACTGATTCCAAGGTCAGCCAGATCACTTGGAAGACTTGACCTTTAGTATTCATTATCTTAGGTTTTGAATTATAAATGAAGTTTATATGCAGAAAACTTCTCCTGTATTATTTTTTTAATGTAACAATTTTTTAATTTGAAAAACCAGTTTTATATATGTGCTTCTCTGACTTTAAGACTTGAGCTTCTATTTCATCTCATAGATGGCCAATGGCTATGAAATATTAATGCTAACACTAATATAAATAATAAATTAAACAATGAAAACTTCATCTTAAAAGGTCTAAGTTTTACATGAGAACAGACTTAAAGGTGCACATTCATTCCTGAAGGCAGGAATGAATCCTCATTTCTTCCAAGTAGAGTAAAGAATTGCCTGTTTGTAAATCAGACATAATGTTACTTTACGTTTCTACTTGGAGCACAAGTGGTAACCACTTAGCAAGGTGAACTCCCTATCTAGTCTCTCCCAATATTTGTTATTCTAATTTATCTTAGCAGAGAGAACATAAATTCCCTGAATGGCTGAGCTAAGCCCTGGTTTTGCTGCAGGCTCCTGTTCTTGCATTCTGTGTGCCACTCCTAATGCCTTCAGAGGGTGTGCAAAGGGAGCGCTTCAGACCCTGTAACTCCGTATCTGAATAAAGGCAATTTAATATTTTTCAGTTTCACTTACCAGTTCCTGCTCTGATGACAGTCTTGCTGCATGTCTTGCAGTTTCAACAATCTTTCTTTTATTTTTGTTGTTGCTTCTTTATGAAAATTGTGATGTAGTTTTCCATAACACGCTGTTTCCTTTCAATATTCTCACCCAGTAGGGTAGCTCTCTATTGATTATTTATTTTTGGAAGAACCTTACAACAGTCCTATACTGTGAGCCCTCGTCTCTTGAGAGATGAATTTCTAAAGTCTGTGAGCCTTCAGGAAAGAAAACAACACCTGAAAGTAGAATTATTCTTTGAACTGTGATGTGCCTGTGTAGTACATATTCAGCCTTACAACATGGAATGTTAAAAAAACTCTCTTCAATTGTACTATTTTTTCAGGTTATATTTGTATGAAAATTATTGGCCATTTTCTAAGTCTTCCTGTTAAGGAACCATAAAACAGCTGGAAAATGGATGTATTTATTTTTCTGAAAGCCTCCTGTGTTAAGCAGCCATGGTGGCAAGTTTAGGCAAATTTCTTACAGTGCCACTGTGGATGTGCTTGGACTTGAAGGAAACAAACTGTGAGTAGAGAGTTTATTTTCTTGGTTTACTGGTTAATTTAGTTGAATTGAATAGGCAAAATGCAAACCCTGACCCTCATCTCCAAGGTTTTGCATATCTGTCGTGGTGGGAGGCCTGTGTTGATGGCCATTAAGTAAGTCAGAGTTTAAATTTTTGGGATCATTAAGAAGGACTTGCTCAAGGCCTCATCAGCAAGTATGCAAAAATAAACTTGAGCTGCTTGATACTTAATGAAATAATTTTCTTCCCTTAATTACAAAGATATCTTTGTCTTGAAGAAAAGTCCTTTACTGAAAGGAGAAAAAAGGGTAAATGCATGACAGATTCTTCTGCATAGTTTAGGTGACTGTTCACAGCTCTCTTCTCTAGCTCCTTGGTATGACAACTGTTAGGACACCTGGCTGTTTGCCATCTTCCCCAGTAACACCTTCTTTCTAATTAAGGTCTGTCAAGTCCTGTGGGGTTTGTGTTTACCCTGAGGGGCAGAAAGAGCAGAGCTGCTTTGCAGCTTTGGCTGCCTTGTGGGCCCATCACACTCAGCGCTCACAGGCTCTCCCACCATCCCACACCTTTGCTAAAAAGTAGATCCACAGTGACTTCTGTACTGTGAACAGGAGTGCAACAAGTACACAGGGATTTTCACCTCTCTCTCTCACTTAGTTGTTTTTCTAAACATTTGGAGCCAAATGTGGCAAGTGACTGATTTAACAGAGGGCAGAGACAATACACAGTCAGATATAGTTGACTGGCCAAAATTTTTACCTTTGTAAAATTGTTACATCTTCCTTGACATTGTAAGATTTATTATTCTTAACAGAAAAAACCCACTCATCATAAAGGAACATTTATAAATTGAATATGTCTAAGGCTTGCTCATTAGCTCATTTTCCTTTTTCCTCTCCATGAGAAGCCAACAGATCAGTGCTTCCTTTTTGGGTTCCATCCCACTTGGAGCCTTTCAGAGAAAGATTAGGGGGTCTCCTTCCTTGGAATCAGCCACTCTGCCTGCACTACTGTACTTTGAATCACTTCTCTGACTGTTTTTTGGGAAACAGAATACAAAGGCACATTCATATTAGCCATCCTGATGGCAGTTGTGAAAGAATGTGGACATTGTGTACCAGAAAAACCTGCTTTTTAGAGATCATTGAGGAGAATTTCTCAGTCACTATACCTTAGGTTAAAATAAGAGTACATATTTTTATTATATATTATATAGAAATACAATAATATATGCAATTAGTATGTAAGTCAGTAAGAAGCTCAGTGAAAGGAATTTAGAGTTTCTTTTTGAACTGTTATCAAACCTACTTCTGGCAAACTGGAAGTGTTCCACAGCCCTGAAGACCTTCCATTGAGAAAGCTCTACTAGAGTCATTTAGGTGACAAGGTGAATTTAGAAGCACATAGCATAGTAACCAATGCACAGTCCTATAACCAATCTACTCAGCACCAATAAAATGTGAAAATTAGGATCATGGAACAGTCTACTCTGATCCATTTGAATTACTGTCCCTTTTGAATTCAGCAACATTACAAATTCCAGAAGATCTTTTGCAGATTAGAATTTTGATTTTTGTGTGATGCCGTAAATCACAAGGGAAGAATAGGAAAGTTGGTGGATAAAAACATATGTCTCTTCTTGAACATGTATTAACATATTTGGCTTTGATCATATGTTTGGGGCAGAACAGTTAAATGTCCACCTGGGTGGGGGCATTTGTGCACAAACTGGCACTGTATTTACCTGCTGCTGTTTGGGTACATATGACTATGACAAATATTACAGACAATGAATAGATTACTAATTAGAAAATAATATATGTGATTTGGACATCTTGCAAAATCTATCTTTCTCTTCCAGCGTATACATCGAGGTGCACTGATATATAACACAACAAACACTAAGGTATTATCTCAAATTGAGAAAATGAGGAGAAAAGTTATGCAACACATAGCTTTACATGATCAGAGAATGCACTGTGGGTTGCTAGAGCTTCATCTGAAAGTAGAGACCAACTATATTTTCATGAGTTACAGAAAGAAGAGAATCCTCTGGATCTTTATTCTTTTTTATATTATTAAAATAAAAATATTATTGTTAATTCTTAGAATCATAGAATATTAAGGGCTGGAAAGGACCTTAAAGATCATTTAGTGTCAAGCACCTTTGCCCTGTGCAGGGTCACCTCCCACTAGACCAGGATGCTCAAGGTCTTACCCAGTCTGGCTTTGAACACTGCCAGGGATGGGACATTCACAACCTCCCTGTAAACCTGCTCCAGTGTCTCAGCAATCAAACAATAAAGAGTTTCTTCCTAATATTGAGCCTAAATTTCCACTCTTTCAATTTGTACCCATTGGTCTTCATTCTATCAGTACAATTCCTGACAAAGAATCCTTCTCTGGCTTCCCTGTAGGCCCCTTATGATGCTGGAAGGTTCTTGTGAAGTCTCCTCCACACAACCTTCCCTTCTCCAGCCTGATCAGTCCCAACTTTCTCAGCCTGTCTTTATAGCTGAGATGCTCCAGTCCTCTTATCAACATTATGGTCCTGCAACCCAAATGTGAACATTTAGCAGCCCTGGATATTTTTATTTATTTTCTTTTTCTAGAATGAGAATTATCGGTTTTTGGATAGATTTAAAGTTAATGCATGTTTTCCATCATGACTTGAACTAATATTTTATTGGAATAATGATACTTGGTGGAATCCTGTTTCTCTTTAAATCAGCTGCCAAATTTCTACTGATTTATTAGAGACAGCCTTTAAAATGCATACTTTGATTTTGCACATCATCTCTACAAAAGTACACTGATTATCTAGTAATGATTTTATTTGAATAATGAGGTCTCTTCTCTGAAGTTGTAGGATAATTTATTTGCATTTTGAATTAATTTGTGACTGAGATATTTGAGATAATTGTGCTTGCTGAAACACCCAAGGAATATAAAGAGATCCATACAAATCTTGAATGAAATACAATTACAGTTATCAGAAAGCTTATAATTTGGAGCTTTTCAGCAGCTTTCATGGTAATTTCCTTCAATGCAATCCAAATATTAGGTCCTCAGCAACAGGAACATTTTTCCTGGTCATTCATCAACCCTGATACTGCTGGGTAACTTCTGCAACACCTGATACATAATCCATGATATATGGATTTCTCTTCAGGCCTCCACTTCTCATGGACCACAAACTAGAGGAAGCCATCAGCTGTAAGAAGTCTAGTTTTAAGCTGTATAGAAACTTCTATTTTCTGTTTCATTTACTTATAAACTCTGTCAAAATAGAGTACAACTACAAACTGGTATGTGTCATGGAAGCCAAGACTTTTTCTTTTCCAGACAGGATATCACTCTGAAGTCCTGGTCTAAAGGAGTGCATCTGTCCCACTCAATGCTACATAAATAATTTTCAGAGTATGGAAGTAGGGTGAGGTTATTCCAGACAGCTGCCAGACATAGGCATTAAAGACTGGTACTGGAAGGAGTGACTGTGGCATGAAAGAATGGCACCAAACCAAGAACCATGTGGTCTGATGGCCTAACTCACCATCTTCACCTTTTTGTTTCTTTCCTGGTCTCATTCCTGTCCATCATAGTTTTCAGTTATTTCTTCCTTCCTGTAGGAAGCCAGACAGAACTGATAATCTATAGCAACATGTCAGACTTTTACTGTAATATTTTTCACTATATGTGTGAAATATAATATATTAAAGTATATAATTTTATATACTTATAAAAGTATAAGTAATTTTACTTTATGTGTTTGGCAGTGATAGGTAGTTTCAACACAACTTGAAGTGATGCCTTTTCTAAGTTATTTGTATAATTTGCTAACTTTTTATACACCAGTGGTTTCTATTCCCGGTGGGAGACCTTACCTCAACTTCTTTTACACACAATTCAACTCTTCTTTCTTTAAAAGGAACCCAAGAAAAACAGGGTGTGGACCTGGCCTTGCAGATGTGATTCTGAATTTCTCACTGAATCTTCACTGTAATGCTGTGGAGTACTGTGGGGCTCTGTGGATCTGTTTTTGTGGAACAAGAATAAGAACTGGGATGTGACAGTTATTACAATGAGAGAATTTGCCTGCCCTAGAACTCAGAAAATGCCAGGGACCTCAAATGAAGTAAGGCAGCTTGATGCTTTCATGAGTGTACTGTTTGAGGCAGAGCAATGATTAGTGGGATTTATTGAAGTATTGACTCAACATAATATTTTGGAACTATAAAATTGTACACAATTTACAAGCTATTTATTGAACTGTCAGGCTGAGCACGCTGCTGGCCTACATAGGGGCAGGATTGTTTGTCAACTTGTCCCTTGCCTCTTATTGCTTCCCAGTGTCTGTAATGCACTTGTTGTGTCTTTTTCATAATTATACTCCTATTTCATATAAGTTGTAAAGCCCTGGGCTCTTTTTGAACTGTACTGATCTCAGTTGAGCTCTTCAGAGTGCAAAGGTCTGCCTGCAGGGAAGTGGGCTGAAGGACAACAACCATTTAAAGGGAAAGACCTCGCTTAACTTTGCACACTCTGAATACAAAACCCCTCAAAGATATTCTCTATCAGGCACTCTGTGACAGGATTTTAAATGAAGCAGTTTCTCAGCTACAGGAAGAGTGGTGTTTTTCTATGACAATTGCTCCTGATTAAGACATTATGACATTTTGAAATGTGTTTGAGAGCTGAGGTAGGTCCATGTTCCCTTTACAACAGTGAGGCAGGTGAGTATGTCTGATAATCTCAAGGAGGAGATCTTGGCCATCAAAATTTATGCATCTAAAATGAACAGGCCAGGTCTTCTCCTTGGATCTTCTAGGAAATATGTCATTCTTTTTACATGACTTCTCTGCCAAATAGCTGCATGTGCTTGCATCCAGCAGACTGACTTTGCTGTATCTGCATGATTAAGTTTGCTTTTCAGCCCATGGTGAGAGGAGATAACATCTGTGCAAGTGCTAGCCTTGCAGTGTCTCCACAGGCAGAGGCATGTCTGGCTTAACTGGGAACAGAAACATGTGGCCCTTTAAGCTTGACTCACCCCACTGCTGTCCATAGAAGAAACTTCAAGCCACAGCAGTTTTCTGTGAGGCTGCTCTTCCTTTTTCCCTTTCCCTCCCAGCTGTCATCTCTCACAGCTCAGAGTAGGCATTGCCATTCATGGTACCATGTTTTAAAATTTCCAGCCTCCAAAACCCTTTATGCTTGATCACGGTGTCTCTGAGCGGTCAGTGAAGCCAGCAGTTTTTATCTACCAATTAACCCCAAGATTTATTCATCAGTGATACATTGGGAAACACTTCTGTGGAAGCAACCTGGTTTGCCACCAGCAATGTCCTTCAGTGTACAGTTGTGTAGCACAAAAATAAAATGTGGCAGCAGAAACTAGGCTGGACAACAGACAATAGCCCCACTGCCTTATACAATATTAATAGGTTGGCATTGTAAAAGCCACAGAAACACTTTAAACTGAACTTTTTTATCAGATTCCCAGTACAAAGCACTCCAAATACCATCAGCAATTTAATATTAGGAGCTCTCCTTCTGTACATAGGGAAGAGAAAAAATCAGATTACTTATGGAAATTAGTAAATCACTAGAAAGTAGGGTTCACTTTATTTCAACAAATGGAGGCACCACCATTTCATTACTGTCAATTTCCAATGTCTTTTACTGGGTGAAAGTTGTTTTGATATTGTTTCGTTTCCCTCAGAGAAGGTACTAAATTAAAATGGTGACACTAACAAAAGGATTGGGGTGGCTGAGATGGGTGTGTGAGGCAGGCAATCATTTACATTTGTCTTTCCATTATAGGCTAAGCTTTTGTAATTCAAGATATAATTTATACCTCAAAATACATTGGTGAAAGATAACCATTTCTAAGAGATACCCACTATCTCCCATTCCTGGGATTTCTCCTGGCTCAAGCTGCCACTTCTGTTCTTTGTTCTGTGCTGCAAGGTACGGTACAAAGCTGCGGCAATTCTGGGTGCTTGTCCTTTAGTCAAGAGAGCCTTAATGAAGCTGTCAGCAATGAGAACAGAGATATTTGCTAGAAATTAAATAAGAAAGTCTGTGTTAAAATGTATTGATCCCCCTATTTCATATTTTGCAATATTATTTATACTATTTTCTTTATATTCTACAATCTTAATCTCATATGAAAAAAGTCAAAAATATGTGGGTACTGCACAGAAATTATGAAAAGCTCTTTCAAAGTTACTGTTTTCTGAGATCTCAATATTTAATGTGCACTGAACTTAAACTATGCACTCATTTTCTGTGTCCTTAACAACAGTATTATCCCTCAGCTGCAATGTCTCTGAGAGGAACCTTCATGTCTACTGCTCCCTATGAGTTCACACATCTGTCTGGTGTGAATTCTGCTCACTCTCCCTCTACCCTTGTTTTCTACCTTAAGTGTTCTCACCTTGAAAAGGTGCATTTCACATATCAATCTAGTGCTTCAAAAAATGAGTGATTTTGAAAGCAGAGAAAATTTTAAATTCCCAGGCCTGCAGGCCTCATCCATACTTTAGTCTTTCTTTTCTCTTGCTTTGCTTAATTTTGTTTTTTTTTTATCCTTTTCTGAGGTGTCTTTTTGTTTGTTTGGTTGTTGTTGAGCTATTTTGGTTTTGTTGATTTTGTTTTTCCTTTTTCTTGAATTCCTTATTTTATTCTGGTTAATATGAACTCTGGGTATCAGAAACTTAAGCTGGTATAGAAAAATATATATAGAACAGCTATATATATGTTGTTCAGGAGATTAAGGAGAAAAATGTCATTTTTGTAATGACAGAGATCAAAACCCAAAACACAGAGAAGCTTGTTGAAGACATAGGCACACTGACAGAAAACACAGAAGTTGGAGACATCCATTTGGGGACAGGCTACTTAGAACATCTGTAAAGATCCAGATCTCTAAGTGCCAATAGGGAAGTACAGGGTTTAACACTGGAAAAAGCACTTAATTTAGAATAGAAAAGGAAATTAGAATGGAAAGCATAGCTGCCTTGAAAAAAGCACCACAAGAGTTTCTCTCTTCTTCTTCTTGGTGGCTTTGGAGGAATGAGACTTTATGCACATTTATTGCAAATGAAATACTTGACTAAATTTAAAAAATCCTCAACCAACACCCACCCCAAAATCTCCCAACCCTCCAAACAAAGAAATAAATAAACAAATAAACAAATAAACACCACATCTCAGTAAAGCTGGATGCATCACTTTTCCTTTATGAGGAAACAAGGACAGGTTGGTTCAGATGGGCTGGAGACTGTCATAGTTATGTTTGAAATCTAAACCTGTATCCTTTAAAACAAAGTCAGAGAGAAAGAGACGAGAGAACAGGCAGAAAAGCAAAGTTAAAACTACCATTAAGTTTCCCTATACAAACTCTTCCTAGCACTGTGTTAAAGGACCTTTTCTCTGTAGCCTGAGTACAGACAGAGTAAAACATTAATTATCAGCTGTCAAAAGATATTCCTGGCCACAGGAATATGTTTCAGTTTCTTTCTGCTATTGTATAAAGCATCTGGGCTATATAATTTTCTTGCTTTTATCACTTGTGGAATTTCAGGACACTTTCAGAATTAAGCAAATCTGAGTTATGCTTCCTGAGACAATTTGAAGAATCAAAATCTGGGTGAAGAACCTTCTCCTGATATCCAACCTAAACCTCCCCTGGCACAACTTCAGGCCATTCCCTCAGGTCCTGTCACTGTCACCACAGAGAAGAGATCAGTGCCTGCCCCTCCTCCTCCCCTCACAAGAAGCTGTAACTGCAGTGAGGTCTCCCCTCAGTCTCCTCCAGGCTGAACAGACCAAGTGCCCTCAGCCACTCCTCATACAGCTTCCCCTCAAGGCCCTTCACCATCTTTGTTGCCTTCCTTTAGATGTTCTCTAATAGTTTTGAGCTATTACCAGTAACTAAAGACATTTCTTTAGTTAGTAGCATCCATGTTTCCATTAGAAGGATTTTCAAGTGTTCTTTTATCTGAAGAATTCTTCTTACTGGAACAAGTCTTGTACTGGAAATCAACCCAGGGGAAGTTTTTGAATGAAGAAAGTGGGGGGCGGGGGGAAATAAATAAGAAACGGAGACATTATTAGAAAGAGTGGAAGGTAGAAAAGAAAGGATGAAAACCAATTATGATAAATTTGATAAGGGAGACTGCTAAAGTCAGAAAAATTTCAATGCCGTCACTCATTCCTATCTGTTCAAAATGTGTCACTCAAAGAGCTGCACATAACGTGACAGCTATTCTCTCCCTCAGACCATCTATTTGGCTTCCATAGTCCTGGGACATAATGACCTTTTTTCCTATGTCCTGTGACAGCCTAATAATTTGCACTTACTGATATTTCCTTCCAAAAGGCACCCTTAACATCTAAAGGTTTGCCATAAGGCTTAGGGAGCATTAACCTGTATAAAAAGCTACAGCTCTAAATAATTTTCACATTTTTTGAGAAAATCCAAATGGCCAAGCTGTATTTCTTCAGCATCAACTCTTACTATATAGTCAATCTTGGTTTCTCCTTATCTTTTTTTTAGGTTAATGCATAATTTTTTATTTTTGTTCCATTATTTCATGCTACAGAATTGCAACAGAGGCTGATAGCAAGTAATATGTTTATGTCTGAAAAGTTGTTTCTACAGTAGCTCTTGATCTGTAAACAGAACATGTTCTTTAAGATACTTATTCGCAGTCAATAAAAATACCCATGTGAGTAAAGGATATAGGGAGTAAACCATAGATTAATAATGAAAACACGTCTCTGCTATACACAGTGAGAAAAAAACCCCAAATGAAACCACAAAAAAACCTGCAGTATGTTTAGCAATAGATCTTCCTCAAAGCTGAGATTCCCAGAAATAAATAAGAGACTTAGGATAAATCCCACTGATTTTCAGTGGAACTCGGGCTCCCAAATCCTACCCCAAATCAATCAATTTTATTTATACTGTAAGCCACTTCTTTTAGTCAAAGGAAAAACAGAAGGGCTCTGAGTTCTTATGTCAAAGATCCCTGTGTTTTCTGTGGTTTCCATAAGTACAATTTCAGCTCTATAATTACTGTTTTCCTGTTCCTAATAAAAAGTTGTTCAAAGCTATTCAACTGCAATTACTGGAGTCTGATTGCCTCATTGGTTTCTGTTTGCCACAAGGTGAGACTTAATTTTAAAGTAGTACATGGACTTGAAAGAAAATGTGCACATTGGAAACAGAGGGAGCTCATTTTTCTTTTAACTGGAAAAGCTTTGAAGGCTGGATGATCTGAAAGTAAGAGCAGGAGAAGTATGGGTTTGGGGTTATTTTTTTATTAAATCAACAGGGGAAATAGTCTTAATTTTCCAGAAGATGAAATTTTCTTAAGGGTTATGATCTGAATTATTTTTATTGTCTGTTTGATAAAAGTATGCTACATTGATTTTACTAAACTAAAATTTAATAGCCAGCAAATATCCAGTGCACTGTACTATAAACTTGAGCATACCACGGGAAGGAGGAAGTGTTATGGTGCTTTCTAACCAGCATGTCCAGATATATCAAAAAAGATGATGAAAAATTTTAGACATTGTGAAACACCATTTAAGAGATAATGATTACATATACACTGAGGAATCAGCATCAGCTGAAAAAAACCCTAGATTTGAAAATTAGAATCTAAGAATATTAAAGGAGATATTACTACTCAGAATTATACATGACTTTGAAGCACATACTTGTGCAATGGGCAAAATATTTTCAAGACCTGCAGCTTTCTGTTTCTTGCACATTCTTTCTGTATTTTTACACAAAAATAATCTTAATTCCATGTAGTATTATTTTTCCTTCCCATCCATTGAGATGCTAGGTCTTTGAAATTACACTCAAATCTCCACTCCCACAGCTATGCAGAAGCTAGTTCAATATGCTGGCTTTGGCCTCACTACAGTCTTCAGTGTCAGTAATGGAGTTTTGCCAAGCTATCCCTTATTTCAAGAGACACCACTACCCCATAAAAGAGCAGGTATTTTATATACTCCTGTCACCTCTTGCTGTAACACTGCTATTACCTATATATCCTTCAGTCTCCCATCACTTCTAGCTAGAATACACCAAGACCTTTTAGAATGAAAGAACTATTTCGATGGAAACAACTCTAGTTTGCTAGACATCTAGAAGATATTCATAGACTCAAAGAACAATTTGGGTATAAGGGGATCTTTAAAGATGATCTAGCCTTGCCTGTGGGCAAGAACACAACCAGACTAGGTTGCTCAAAGCCCCATACACCCAACCTTAGACACTTCAGGGATGAGGCATTCACAACTTCTCTGGGCAAGCTCTTCTAGTATCTCACCATACTCAAGATAAATTTCCCCCTTATGACCTGCCTAAACCTACTGACTTTCAGTTTAAACATGCTTCCTTGCTATGCCACCATGGGTCTTGGTAAAATATCTTCCTCTATCTTTCTGGTTAGCCCCTTTTTTATTACGAAAGCCCAAAACACTGACTTACTGGAACTTTCTCTTCTCCATTCATACTTTATCCATAGGAAATGAGTTCCAGCCCTCTGATCATCTCTTCTCTAGACCTGCTCCAACAGCTGCATGTCTTTTATATGCTGTGGACTCCAGACTGCATTCAGTACTGCAGGTGTGGATCTCATGTGAGCAGAACAGAGGGGGAGAATCACTTTCCTTGACGTGCTGACATGCTTGATGCACCCTTGGTTGATGGTTGGCCATCAGATTAGTCAGCACCACTTGTCCCAGCTGAAGTGTTATTGAAGGACTTGGTTATTTAAAGTTTAACTAGGACCAGAAATACTTGTGTCTCTGTGTTACTGACACATACCTGTAGTGTGAAAATCAGAAAAATGACTGAAGTCGGGGTTGATGAGGCTAGGTTTTGTGTTTATTTGTTATATTCAGTGCATCTGTTTTAAATATTATGTTAATTTCTACATATCATCTCTCTTTCACCCTCTTCTCCCTGTATCTTCATTAATATAAATGTGACATACAGAATCTCTCAAATTTATTTATGATGGATGAAGACAAATCCCACTTCTGGCCCTAACAAATAATATAAATAGCTGCTATGTATGAAATTGTCTGACTGTTGGTGAAGTTAGACCACTAGAGGAAAAGAACCTTTAAAAAAGATCAGCAGCTTAGTCTAAAACCATATATTGCTTATAAAAATGAATTCAATTCATCATAGTGAAATATTAAGATAAAACAATTATATATTTTACAAATATGATAAAGATGTGCAGTCACATCAATAAAATGTAAACAGCAATGCATAGGGGCAAAAAGTTGCCTGTGAATTCTGTCTCATGGCTTCATGGTACATTTGATTCAGCTTTTCAGACATGAACTCTGACAGGATAATTGCCCCCTAGATAATATATTTGAACATAGTTCAAAGTATACAATATTCCAGTGAAAATTCTAGGTGCAATAGAAGGCAATTGAAGCTTGTGGGTTTACTTCTTTACTAGCAGGGATGTCATTGGATGACTGCCTGATGCATATTATATGGATTTCTCTTTTTTTCTTTTACACTCCTTGGTTTTGTCAATGCACAGCAAGTAAACAGATGGATCCTGTTCATGTTTTATTTAATTAAAAAGCCAAACTCTCCCATCTTTTTATTTTGAATAAACAAACCCTGTTTACTTTAAATATATGTGGCAAACAGTTGCTTCTGAAAGCAAACTTACTTTTGGTCAACACCCTCTACTTAAGTTGTTCAAAACACACTCAATGTTCCTGAAAACATTGCCATATGTTATAAAATTAATTAAATTTTAAAATGCCTTATCATCTGGCATTTTTATCTTTGAGAGGATTTCCTACTTATTTCCCCATGCTACAGATGTGTTTCTGAATTGCAACATCTGGCACTTAGTAATTGGGTCTTTGCTTCAGGCAGTAGCCGTCTTTGGTCTAAAATTACAGTAAGTCTAAATTTAGATTCCTCATGCACTTGCTATTTCATACCTCTCTCCACTCTGTTATGACACATATTTGGATAAACAGATGAGACCATATCTGTCAGTTGCTCATTCTATCTGCCAATTACCATTTCCTTCTGGATAGACAAAAGATTCACAGCAGATCCTGTGAAATTCTGGTTTCTTGGTCAAAGCAAATTTAGGATCTCTCTGCCTCACTCTTGTAGTTCCTTTCCTTTTACTTTTCCCTTTCATTTTTTTCAGGTTCTTTTTAATCTTTTTCTTTTTCTTTTCCCTTTTTCTTTTTCTTTTTTCTTTTTCCCTTTTTCTTTTTATTTTTCTTTTTTTTTTCTTTTTCTCTTTTTCTCTTTTTCTCTTTTTCTTTTTTCCTTTTTTCCTTTTTCTATTTTTCTCTTTTTCTTTTTCATTTTTTCCTTTTTCTATTTTCCTATTTTCCTATTTTCCTATTTTTTTCTTTTTCTCTTTTTCATTTTTTTTTCTTTTTCTCTTTTTCTCTTTTTCTCTTTTTCATTTTTTTCCTTTTTCTCTTGTTCTCTTTTTCTCTTTTTTTTTTCATTTAGTCTTTCCCTCTCTCTATTTTTATTATTTCATTCTTTCACTCTCTCTTCCACTCTCCTTTCTCCCCATATAAATCATTCTTTTTCCCTTCCCTTCCCTTCCCTTCCCTTCCCTTCCCTTCCCTTCCCTTCCCTTCCCT